>NC_142607.1:50885369-50954403 GCF_041222555.1 Hakea prostrata | reverse complement strand
TCTTCGGAAGACCATGCGAATACATGCTTTGCATTTCCCAATCATCTCAACTTCTATTGGTTGGGCAGTCACCTTCCTCGGGCCTTCCTTGTCTTTTAAATAGGCAACGTAACATTGCCGAGAGATCCTCCGTCAGAGGAAACTTGACCAATTCCCATGTCAGTCGGGAATTTTATCTTCAGTGCTTCGTTGAAACAATAGCACCTATCTTAGACAAAGATGGCCGTCTGAGGATAACGTTATAAAGAGTGAGGTTCCCGAACCACCAAAAAATTTATTTGGACGATAGTCTCCTTGGGAAAACTCTGACAGATAAATCAGACGGGATTTTCCTTCTTTCTTTGCGGGCCGATCTTGCGAAAAGCCGTATAAATGCATGGATGATGGCTACATCGAATCCTCGTCCACTTTCGGCTTTTGATACATTTCGTAGGATATTAGATTCAATTCAGGACCCTGTGTCGAGTAAATCTACATGTACCTCTCGCGCGCGATCGCTACACGCGATGACTATGGCATCGCCAAGAGGTGAACCGATACCTCTTTCATCCTCCTCGCCAAAGGTGAGTGGAATCTTCACCATTTGGCCTTTTCCTTTCTACGTCTCTGCAGATTCCAAACAAATTTAGATTTTGTCTTTAACCTTGGGTAGTTTCGGGCCTACGGGCCTCCGAAAATTGTAAGGATCGATGGCCAAGAATGCTTATCAATCACCTCCTTACCTTTTTAGACTTCGGAGCCTCATGATTACGTTAGGAACTAATCGAACGATCCTTTTTGGGGCAGCTTCACGTGGCTCATCTCTTCTTAAACGCTAACAAAATTAGACAAATGTCCACGAGATATTAATCTTTCAATATACCTTTTAAGTAATGACATTCATTAGTATAATAATAGTAATCCTTGTGGAAGCGACAATATTTTCTCGTCTTGTTTTGCTCTCAGGGCTTAGAAGGAATTTTGGGTGGCCACTTCAAAATATTCAGAATACTCCGACGAGCATTCGATAGACTATACTCACTTTTGCGGGGATCTGCGCCCAAAACACGAGCTTTCCGGCCAATCTCGAACGTTACTGCTTTGGCTTCGCTTTGCTTAGAGCCTTTTGCTCTTTAGTGGAGGCTTTATTGTCTCCTTGGTGCGCATCTAAGATCTCCATGACTTCAGCCTGCTTTTGGCATCTCTATACCAACTCAAAGATAAGTTGTAGGCATATCCCGTAGTAACAACTCCAGGAGTCTTCGGTTAGTAAGTCCAAAGAATAGAGCAGTTTTAGCTACTTGCTCATCCTTCTCTATCTCAATTGTTACTCTATTGAATCTTTTCGCATACTCCATTCGCTCTTTCCTTGTCTCGATGGTAAACAAGGTTTTTCTTCAGTCTTCTTGACTTGGATTCCACTTTGGAATCGCCCTATGACTTTGCGTGATGGTAATCAAAGTTTACGATCCTTCCAAAGGGAGGTTTGAAAACCACTTTTGTGCTGCTTGGATGAACCAAAAACCTTGAGAATTTCATCGTAATTACTCAACTCGCCATAGTCTGCTGATAATAGCCGATGTGGGCCGTAGGATTCCAGAGCCATCGAATGTAGATTGATATTGGCTAATTCCTGACCAATATGAGTCGAATGATCTTCTGCATTACGATCACGACCTCGAACAATACGATCATCACGAGCTATTCGATCATCACGAACGGCCCGTTCATCACGAACATTCCGCTCATCGCGAAGCATTGAGCCGGGTTGGTCGTAACGGCTCCTTAGCTGCGGACACCTTGAGCAATTTGGCCAAGGCCAGTGCGAGATGAACCGGCTGACGGCGGCTGCCAAGGAGCTCACAGATGAAGCGTGATGAGGAGATGAACGCCTTAAAAGGGCTCTCGACTCTTCAAAGGCTCACCGACGTTCCGGTCTCGAGCTCGAGGCTAAATGCCGTGGCCTACGCGCCATGTTGTTCGGTGACGAGCTTGAGCTTAAGTGCATGGAGAACGAAAATCTACTAAAGATACACGTCGAGTCCCCAACAAACCCGAGCATATCAGCCCGGAGCTTCGAAAGGATTGTGTTCGGAAGAACCTAAACGGTGGTGCCTTTCTCCACCACCGGGGGGTGCCTTCAACATTCAAGCTTACCGCTTGGGGGAATGATGTTTGGGAAAAGATTCTTGAATCTATCCCTTCCTTCGATCGGACTCCCTTTCGTGAGGTGTGTCACGCGAGAGGTCTTCGGGAAGCTTCAAATGGACCTCCCCGGCTGGGGCTCGGGAAGAGGATGATCCTTTTCCAGCTGACCCAAAATATGAGGAATATCTTGCGGATGAACCGCCCCTCCAAGAGGAAAAGTCTCCAGTGCACCTCGGCGAAGAGGATCCCGATAATGACAATCCCGAGGAAGGCTCTTCACGGGGACCACCGCAGAATGAAAACGACCCCCGAGAAAGGCTCTCACCTGCGCGGGACTCTTGACACGCCAATGAGGGAAGAAGCTGGGAGTTACTTTTTTTTTTTTTTTTAGATTGATCCTCCTCATTAATGAATAGATACTTCTTCCATGTTTGCCTCGATATTTCCTCGTCTCCTATCGAAAGCTTGTCTTGAAAATCAAAATATAAATGATAAAACTTATCACTTAACTTCGTGTACCTCAACGAATGATAATCTTGTAAAGATATCCTTGAAGAGATGTTCGGGAAAGATGCTTTAGCCTTTATTCCCCCACTGTCCCTTCATTTATTGCAAAGTCTACCCGTTTCCCTTCCTTTCGTTGCGAAGTCCAAACGTTTTATTGCCTTTGTATACCATTCACTGTTTTTAATAAATTGGTAATACAACCATTATTTAAATGGTGGTGCGACGGTTGGAGGTACTCTCGTATCATGTGTCTATTTCCACGTGGCCTCCTTATGACCGTTGATCTTGCTGTCGAGGAATTCGGAAGCGTTTCTTAGATCCGGGGGCCATTGGTTGCCTTTGGCTCTCAACCGTCGTCTTAATACCTGAGGCTATTTAAATCCTTCGAGGGTACTCTCCTGAGTCTGGACCATCCATGACTCCTAGGGTGACCGCAGAGTCTTCTGGGCGGTCAAAACAAACTTCCAAACCTAGTGGTAGACCCGATTCTGTTGCCTCCTCGTATAAGGAGGAAACTCTTCTTTCGGCCATTCAGGGTTTTGATTTTCCTTCCTCTTACCAACTCAAGGCTCCAAACCCTGATGAGAGGGTTGATTCGACCCTTCCAGGCGAATTTTCCCTATATATAGATGCATTGGAAAGCGGGGTTCGCTTTTCGTTCTTCAATCCTTTGTTTGCAGCCATCCTGAATCACTGGGACATTTGCCCTGGAATGTTTCTTCCCAATAGCTAGCGTCTAATCGTCGGCTTCTTGGGTTTGTGCTTTGAACTTGGCATTACACCTTTTCTTGCTCTTTTTGTGCACTTTCATCTTCTTTCTATCTCCCATCCTCCCGGTTGGGTTGTGCTTTCCAAGCGCAATAAGACTGAGCTTAACTAGAGGGGCAGTATTCTTGCTAAAGGAACTTGCCCTTCCAATCACAAAGGATGGCGCACGCGATACTTTTTCTGTCGAGCACCTCAATCAGATCTCAACTTCCCGACCGTCTGGAAACAGTATACTTCATACTTTGAGGGTAACCGGGTCCTTTCCCTATCCAAAGTTGACAAAACGGCCGTCAGGAAGATCAAATCAATTCCATGGTATCAAGAGATACATGGATATGAGATGGAATACAACTCCATCCTCCAGTATTGGGGACTGGCTCGTCGTGAGCTTCTTAACCACCATCTTTATATTTTCTGATGATGATATGCCTTTTTGCAATCCTGATTTTTGTCCTTCTTTGCAGTGCCACCAATAATGAACCCTGAAAATCTTCGGGCAAAGGCTGCCAGGGCCGTTGTGACAGCTGAGCAACGGTCGCCTCGAGCCTTAACTGCTGAACAAGTAATCTCTGTTCCCTCTCCCGACCCTTCCTACAAGGGTATTAGGAACTTGAAGTCAGTGGTTGAGGCTTCGGGAAGAGGGAAAAAACCAATGGTGGGAGAGTCTGATATCCCTTCCGCCGCTCGAACTTAAAGAAAGCAGGATTCGGTTGATGCTTCGGCCCCGAAAAAATCCAAAAAGGATAAAGATTGCGAGGAGATCTTTATCCCCCAATGGACACTGACGCAGACCGATAGGGCAACACAAGACCCTAAGAAGGCTGCAGAATGGAGTTCTCTTGGGCTTCTGCCTGCTGATCGTCAGGCCTTTGAAGCTCTGGAAGATGATGCTCTCGTTAGTCAGTCTACCAGGTATCGTCCTTCTTGATTTTTCATCAATTGCTTTTCATAATCCCTTATGAATTTTCCGATAATCTTCTCATCCCCAGGAATGTTGTGTTGAGCTTTTACCAACTCATGGAGGCATTGAGCCGAGTTGGTCGCAATGGCTCCTTGCTGCAGACCTGTGAAGAGAATTTGGCGAAGGCCAATTCTGAAATAGACCGGCTGAATGCAGCAGTTGAAGAGCTACAGGTGAAGCATAATGAAGAGATGACTTCCTTGAAAAAGGATCTTGACTCTTCAGTTGCCCGCGCTGTTGCTGCCGAGCGCGAGGCTAGGAAACAGAAGAAAGCTACTACGTTGTTCGGTGACAGTCTTGAGCTTAAATCCATAGAGAACGAACGTATACTGAAGATGGCAGTTCCTAGAAAGCCCGAACATGTCAAACCAGAGCTTCGAAGGGATTGCTTTCGGAAATACCTGAACAACGTTCCTTTCTCTAAACTGCGGGGCGCCTTCAACCTTCAAGCTTACTGCGTGGGGTAGAATGATGTTTGGGAAAAGATCCTCGAATCTGATCCTTCCTTTGACACAACTCCATTTCGTGAGGTGTGTCACAAAGAAATCTTTGGGAAGCTTAAGTTGGCCTTCCCAGACTGGGCTTTGGGAGAGGATGATCCTTTTCCAGCTGACCCGAATTATGAGGAATATCTTGTTGATTCCCCGCCCCTTCAAGAAGAAACTTCACAGCCTGTCGCTGAAAAGAAGACTGATGAAGACGATCCTGAGAAAGACTCCTCAGTCGATAATGAGGAAGAGTCTTAGGGAGTCAAGTTTTTTTTTTTTTGTAAAGCTTGACTCTCCATAATCAATGAAAATAGAACTTTTCCAATGATTGCCTGAATATTTCCTCATCCTATATCCAAAAGCTTGTCTTGGAAATAAAATATAAATGATATAAATTATCACTTATCACTTAACTCCTTGTATCTTGACGAGGGATGACCTTTGGGATATCATGAAGAGGCGTTCGGGAGAGATGTTTCAGCTTCCAGCTTTTACATATTCTCAACTGCTCCTTCATTTATTACGAAGTCCAAACGTTTCCCTGCTTTTGTGTACCACTCACTTCTCCCAACGAGTTGGAAATATAAATATCATTTAAGTGGTGGCGCGACGGTTGGAGGTATTCTCGTACCAGTGCATATTTCCACGTGGCTTTCCTCTGAACGTCGATCTTACTTTTTGAAGAACTCGAAGCGTTTCTTTGATCCGGTCCTTTGGTTGCCTTTGGTTCTTAACCTTTGCCTCACTCCTTGAGGCTATTTAAGTTCCTCAAGGGTACTTCTCATTTATCCTGCTATCTGTAAGTTAGATTTGCAAAACAAAACGACATTCCGTCTTCCTTTGCCGCGTTCGTACTTTTCATATTCCAACAATATTTTCGATCAGCATCTGAACAAGTAAGCTTTTACTTTGCCCATGTCACGAATCTCTTCTCCTTCTCCCTGAGTGAACTTCACAGTAGTAATACTTGGGGTTCACTTAATGGGTATTTGAGAATTAGGGTTTTCCCTTTTTCTGAATGTTGTTGGATTTTCGTACTGATACTGCCTTTTCTGTACTTGCAGTGCCTCCCAGAATCGATTTGAGCTTTATTAGGGCGAAGTCCTGCAAGAAGACTGTCCCAGTACCGACGCAGATTGCCGCCAGTGAGGTGATTGCATCTAATGAATCTTTTAAGCGTAAGGAGACTCCTACGCTCCCTCCGCCTGAAGAGACCGTTCGATCTTCCCAAGAAGATCTTGATCTTTCGTCGTTGCCTGTGCTGTTGATGTCACTGTTGGAGAAACCATTCGGGATTCTTCGAAGGAGACCCTTCGGACATCTGAGGCAACTATGTTGGCATCTGACTAAGGCGCGGTCCCAGCAGGTGTTGCTTCTATTTCCAACTCTAGTGCTTGTTTGGCATCCTCTTCCTCTCTTTCTTTGGAGCCGGAGGATTTTGCCACTAGGAGGCGCCGTCGGTTGGTGGATGATGCAGCTCATCCTTCTCTTGATGTAGCTCATCCTTCTCCTCCCCTGAGGAAGTCTGAATTAGTGTCAAACGAGTTTGACAAAGCACTGGAGTGGTGCATTGCTGCTCAAATGCCTAGCCAAAGCAGAGTTCTTTCCAAACTTCTAGACGATGACTTTATGAAGTCACTGGTGATGTAAGTTTTTCTTCATTATCTTTTGATGCTGAAGATTATTCTTTTACTCTTGTCTAACTCGGAAGTTGTTTGCAGGAGTCTCACTGGCAACTTCCACAACCAAGTGGAAGCAGCCTCTAGACTCAGTAAACTGAGTAATGAAGTTTCCAGGCTTCGGGAAGACTCCAAAGCTAAGGACGTTGAAATTGCTCGCCTTAGGAAATTAGCTTGGGAGGTTGCAGTAGAGAAGAACTCTATGATTGAGCATCTCCGTTCAGATTTGGATTATGCTAGGGAGATGATCCGGCGGCTGGAACGAGAAGTAGGAAAGTCAGGGGCGAAAGGATTTGAAGCGTTACCCCAAAGGCAAGCTAACATTCCCTTGCCTGAATCCCTTCCAACTGACGTTCGCAGAGCTTGCATCTTCAAGTATTTGCATAGTAAGCCCTTTTTTGAAATGCTGAATGCTTATAACTTGCAGGCATACCGCGATGGCGAAAACGAAGTATGGGAATCGATATTAAGGAAAGATCCTCAAAAATTTCGATACGACTCCCTACAGCGCTGTTTGTCATCCTGAAGTGTTTGCCAAGCTGGGTCTTCCTTCTCCTGATTGGACCAAGGATAAGATTGATCCTCCGCCCCCGGATCCGGATATCATGTATTATCTCGATGATTCCCCTCCTTATGCTCCTCTCCAAGGATTCAGTTACGAAGAACTTGGCTTGAGTACAGGTTTCATCAAAGATCAGACTTCTTCCGGTCAAGCTGGATAAAGAGTATGGAATTGCAGAGGATTTTCCCGACTCTGTTCTTTTTCTTCCTGAATTTGAGTTGCTTCCTGACTCTGTATTACTTCTGGCAAAGTTCTTTCAATCTTGTAACTTCTTGATGATGTCTTTCTCATTTGACCGAGTGAAGATTGTACCCCAACACTTGTTTATATATATGCTGGTTGTAAAGGTTGGCCTCTTCTAGTCGTTTAAAGAAATAAAGAATTGAACTTCATCTTTGAACTTTGCTAGTCATTTGAGTCATTGTTGCAGTTGGTCTTATAATGCCTTTACTTAAAGATTTCCGGAGAAATTCAATAAGTCTGAGAAGGAACTCACTCGGGTTTTAAATTGATGCCTTTACTTAGAGATTTCCTGAGAAATTCAATAAGTCTGAGAAGGAACTCACTCGGGTTTTAAACCGATGCCTTTACTTAGAGATATTCCGGATTCAATAAGTCTAATAAGGAACTTACTCGGGTGTTAAACCCACGCCTTGTGGAAGGAACTCACTCGGATTTTCATCCGATGCCTTGACTTAAGAAATTCCTAAAAAATACAATAAGTACATGAAGGGACTCACTCGGATTTTCATCCGATGCCTTGTGGCTGGATCTGTTCTTGAGTGTGGTGTATGATGCCCCCCAATCAAAAGATAGTTGTTGAAAACCAAAAATTGCAATGATTGAGTTGAAATTTCTTACATCACGAACAAAATTGATAATCTTCAAGGATAAAAAAATTTCAGATGCCTGGCATTCCACGAATGATCCAACTCCTTCTGGGTTGTCATGTTCTTCAGCTTGTAAGCTCCCGAACCGACTGGTTTTATAACCATATATGATCCTTCCCAAAAAGGGTCCAATTTTCTTTGATGGCGTGGATCTGAAGCTAAGGTATTTCTCAATACCAAATCTCCTGCTAAGTATCGACGATTCTTTACTCGGGCATTATAATGTGATGCTATTCTTCGTTGAAAATGTTGAGTTCGTGCTATTGCTTTTGCCCGAACTTCATCCAATAAATCAAGACTATCAAGCAGTCCTTGCTCGTTCGCTTTTTCTTCGAACTCTCTGTCCCGCAATGTTCCCGCCATTACTTCCACAGGTGCCAATGCTTCGGATCCATAAGCCAACCTGAATGGAGTTTCTCCTGTGGGTGTTCGAACCGTCGTTCGGTAGGCCCACAGTACATTATGCAGTTCTTCGACCCATAAGGCTTTGTCGTCCTCAAGTCTTCTCTTTATTCCCTCAAGCAGCGTTCGGTTAGTAACCTCTACTTGTCCATTATTCTGGGGGTATGCCACTGATGACATACGATGCTCGATCATGTAAGTTCCACAGAATTGCTTGAATTGTGGACAGTCAAATTGGGTACCATGGTCAGTAACGATTATCTTTGGCATCCCAAAGCGATAGATGATTGACTCAAGCACAAACTTCTCCACCTTTCTTTCAGTAATTGTTGTTAAGGCGCTGGCCTCAACCCACTTAGTGAAGTAGTCAATTGCTACTATCAGATATTCTCTTCCGCCTGACGCCTTGGTGAATTTACCCATGATATCGATTCCCCACATCGCAAAAAGGATGGGATCTAGAATTGACGTCATGATTTCCCCTGGGCGTTTGGATACTGTAGCATGGACTTGACAATTGCTACACCGGCGAACATATTCCATAGCAGCTTGTTGGATCTTAGGCCAATATAACCCAAGTCTCAGGATTTTGTGGGCCACGGCTCGTCCACCCATGTGAGCGCCACAAATCCCTTCATGTACCTCGACCAGAGCCGACTCCGCTCCTTCGGGACCTAAACATCTCAGAAGGGGTCCATAATAAGATCTTGTGTACAACCTCCCGTTTTGTATGATGAATCTCGCTGACCGTACTCTGACTAATCTCGCCTCTTTTGGATCCTCCGGTAGTTTATCATCTCTCAGATATTCAATTATTGGATCCATCCAGCAACGCTCTGCTTCAATGTAAGAAATTTCTTTCTCGTGAAACTTGGAAATGTTATCTCTTCAATGTAGACCGAAGGGTCTAAATTTTTCTCTTTGGCATTGGCTAATCGGGATAGCTCGTCTGCCACTGTGTTTTTTGTCCTTGGAATCTGACATACCTTCAAATTCTTGAATTCTTTTTGCAATGCTTGCACAATCTCTCGATATTTCTGCAAGCAAGGTTCTTTAATACCATACTCACCCTGAACTTGATTGACAATAAGCTAAGAGTCACTATAAATAGTTACATCTGCTACCGCCAATGCTTTTGACAGTCTGAGTCCAGCTAGTAGGGCTTCATATTCTGATTCAGTATTGCTAGCTTCGAATGCAAATCTCAATGCATATCGAATGATAAATCCTGCTGGACTCTTCAAAAGAATTCCAGCCCCTGCTCTGTCTTTATTACTCGAACCGTCCACATATACTTCCCAAATGGTTGGTATAGTGGGCTCTTCAACAATGTTCTCCATTGGTGCAGTAGTTTCTACTACAAAATCGGCTAGTGCCTAAGCTTTGATTGCCGTTCTAGGCTTAAAGCTTACTTGAAACTCACTGAGTTCAACCAACCAGGCCACCATCCTTCCAGACAAATCAGGTTTACGAAGAACTTTACTAAGAGGGAAAGTTGTAAATACCTCTATCGAATGAGCCTGAAAGTATAGCCGTAGCTTCCTAGCTACTGTCATAAGAGCTAGAGCCTCCTTCTCGATCTGAGAATACCGCATCTCCGCATCAAGTAATACGTGGCTGACATAATAAATCGGCCATTGCTTTTTATCCTTCTCCCGAACGAGTACCGCACTGACCGCTGAAAGGGATGCTGCTAAATATAACTGTAAGACTTCTCCCCTTTCGGGTCGGGATAAAAGCGGTGGTTTTGCCAGTGTTTCTTTTAATTCCTCGAAAGCTCTCTGGCACTCTTCTGTCCAATTCGCTTCCTTGCTTCCCCTCAAATCTTTAAGTGCCTTAAAAAATGATAGACACTTTTCTCCAGATTTTGAGATGAAACGGTTCGAGCAGCAATTCTCCCCGTCAAAGCACCTGCACATCCCGAACAGTTTTTGGGGCTTCCATATCAATTAAAGCTTGTATCTTGGCTGGATTAGCCTCAATACCTCTCTCGTGACACCATGAAGCCCAAGAATTTGCTCGCAAGATACTCCAAAGGCGCATTTCTTCGGATTCAGCTTCATTTGATATTTTCGCAGTACTACGAATACTTCTGTTAAATCTGCAATATGCTTTGCCTTTGCAATGCTTTTTACCAGCATATCGTCAACATAAGCCTCAACATTTTTCCCGATTAGGTTTTTGAATATCTTGTTGACGGCCCTCTGATGTGTAGCTCCTGCATTTTTCAGGCCAAACGACATTGACTTTATAATAGAAGCTTTCACGATCAGTCATGAAAGCCGTAAATTTTTCATCCTCCTTATTCATGAGGATTTGATTATACCCCGAGTAGGCATCCATGAAACTCAAGGTTTCATATCCTGCAGTTGCATCTATCAAAAGGTCAATCCTGGGTGACGGATAGCAATCTTTAGGACAAGCCTTATTGAGGTCGGTGTAATATGTACACATCCTCCACTTCCCATTCGCCTTCTTGACCATTACCACGTTGGCTAACCAAGTTGGGCATTCAATTGGTTCTATGAAACCAGAACTCTTCAGTTTTTCAACTTCACCCCGAACGGCTTCGTACTTTTCTATGAAGAAATTTCTCCTCTTTTGGACTATTGGTTTCACCTTTGGATCTATCCAGAGTTTATGCTCTACAACACTCCGATCGATTCCTGGCATGTCTTCAGCAGACCATGCGAATACATCACTATTTTGTTGAAGAAAAGACTTCAACTCTCCTTTGAACTCTTCCAGCTGCTCAGATCCGATGTAAGTAATCCTTTCTGTATTATCAGTAAACAACTGGATTTGCTTTAGCTTTTCTACCGGCTCGGGCCTTTGCATTTCTGCTTCTTCCCAATCATCCCGTACTTCTATTGGTAGGGTAGTCACCTTCCTTGGGCCCTCTTTGTCTTTCAAATAGGCAACATAGCATTGTCGAGAGATCCTCTGGTCAGATGAAACTTGACCAATTCCCATCTCAGTCGGGAATTTTATCTTCAGATGCTTCGTAGAAACAATAGCACCTAGCTTGGACAAAGATGGCCACCCGAGGATAACATTGTAAGATGGAAGTTCCCGAACCACCAAAAAATTTATTCGGACGGTAGCTTCCTTGGGAAAACTCCCAATCGATAGGTCCAACTGGACAGATCCCTCCGCTATTGCAGATGATCCTGCAAAGCCATATAAATGTGTGGATGATGGCTCCATCAAGTCCTTATCCACCTTAAGCTTCTGATACACCTCATAAGATATTAGGTCCGCAGCAGACCCTATATCAACTAAAACTCTATGTACTTCTCGGCGCGCGATTTCTACCTTGATGACTATGGCATCATCATGAGGTAAACAAACGCCTCTCTCATCTTCTTCGCCAAAGGTGATAAAATTTTCACCATTCGGCCTCTTACGCTTCTGCGTTTCTCCGGTTCCAAAAAATTTAGATTTTGTTTTCAACCTCCGGAGTGATTCGGGTTCGGGGCCTCCGAATATTGTAAGGATCGGTGACCGAGTAGCATCAATCACCTCCTTACCTTTTTTAGACTTCGGAGCCTCCTTCGATTGTTCTGGACTAACCGAACGGTTCCTCTTGGGGCCCGCTTCACGTGGCTCCTCTCTTATCTTGTTAACAAAATTGGACAAATGTCCCTGAGATATTAATCTCTCAATATCCGCCTTCAAATGACGACAATCATTGGTATAATGACTGTAATCCTTGTGGAAACGACAATATTTTTCTCGATCCTGTTGCTCTCCAGGTTTTAAAGGAATCTTTGGAGGCCACTTCAAAATATTCCGCTTTTTAATGATATTCAAAATATCAGCCCGAGGAGTATTTAATGGAGTATACTCACTTTTGCCTGGAGATCTCTACCGCCATGCCTGAGGCTTTCCAACCCGATCACGAACATTCTGCTTTGGCTTCTGCCTGTTCTCAGGAGCCTTTTGTTCTTTGGTGGAGGCTTTATTGTCCCCTTGGCGTGCATCTAAGATTTCCGTGACTTCAGCCTACTTTTGGCATCTCTGTACCAACTCAACATAAGTTGTAGGCATATCCTGAAGTAATAACTCCAGGAGTCTTCGGTTAGTGAGTCCAATGAACAAAGCAGTTTTAGCTACTTGCTCATCTAGATTCTCTATCTCCATCGTAACTCTATTGAATATTTTCAGATATTCTCGGATCGATTAGCTCTTCCCTTGTCTTATAGTAAACAAGGTTTCCTCGGTCTTTTTTATCTGGATTCCACTCTGGAATCGCCCTATGAATTTGCGCGCCAACTCATCAAAATTCACGATCCTTCCCGATGGAAGGTTCGAAAACCATTTTTGCGCCACTTCGGTTAAAAATGAACCAAAAACCCTACAGAGAATTTCATCAGAATTACCTGCAACTGCCATAGTCTGCTGATAATAACCGATGTGGGCCGTAAGATCTCCAGAGCCATCGAATGTGGAAAAAGTTGGCAAGCGGAAATTGTGAGGAAACTGGTATCCCGCAATTGGCTCGGCAAAAGGGGTCTTTCGAATAATTGAATAGATATCATCAGTTATCCTTCCTCTAGCCAATTGTCCTAGCTTCTGATTAATATTGGCCAATTCCTGACCGATTTGAGTTGAATGATCCTCTGCAATACGATCATGACCTCGAACAAAACGATCATCCCGAACTACTCGATCATCACGAACAGCCCGTTCATCACGAAAAGCCCGCTCATCACGAACAGCTCGTCTAACAGTTGGTGAGTGAGTTCTCACTCCTGTAACCAACCTTGTATTCGAATCGGTTGTACTTTCTTGTGGTCTGTCAAACCGATTGTCTCGCCTGGGTAAATCATCGATTCTCCTAGGCACTCGGTCACCTTCACGAAAATTTTGACAAATATTCTGATCTTCAATCAATCTCTTGATCCCGTGGCAATACGCGCCTTCTTCCAAAAGTTGGATCTTCACTTGATCCAATTGATTCTGGAGTGTCTTCGGAGGATTATTTCCCCTTTGACCGCCATCTACTTCGAGAGGTGGTAAACTTCCCTGAGGAATATCTGGATTATTTTCTCCAGGGATTTGGACACCAGTATCGCGTTGTGTAGCGGCTGCTGCTGCTGATCTAGTCACCATAGCTTTCTGAATCGTTTCCCACAGACGGCGCCAAATGATGCGTCCAAAATCTGCTCAGCCCTTAGATCTCCTTAGAATGACCTGCAAAACGAAAGCGTCAGATGTGGCCCGACCGCTGGGGTCGGGAGTCCACCTCCGAAGGCTAAGTCAGTCGATGAACTTTATCACAAACGGCTCTGCTAGAAGCGCAGAGCTAAGGAATGAGTAACTGGAATACGATTTAGATCATAAGCATCTGAGTGTTTACGTCCAAATGTGTGTGTATGGATCTGGATCTCTCCTTTACCTTGTAGGTAAGTGATGTTTATATAGAGTGTACCTTCGAATCTTCTTCGTTGGATGTACTTGAGCCTTCTTCGGATAGTCGTTGGATTCTAACAGTTAGATCCGTTGAGCGATAGACTTCTACTAGTTTGAACTAGTAGAGGACTCCTGAGATAACCTCACGGTTATCTGATGATTATCCCTTCAATAGTGATAAGTGACAGCCGTCAAGTTGTGTCTTCCATCATTAGGGTAATTAACCTAATCCATAAGTCGGATTAGGGCGTGCTTGTTGCTGGTTTAGTTTTCTTCCTCAGCAAGCTATCTCCTGGACCTGGCTCCCTCGGAAGCGAGTCGATTCCTTTCATCCCGACCGGAGTCGAAGGTCAAACCAAGTATGAACCAGGTTCGATCATATTTTCTCCACATCACTTCATCAAGTCTCTGCAACTCTAACAATTTCTGCAGAGTATGAATATACTTATGCTTTGACATCGATAGCTCAGGGAAGGGATTGAGATCAAACTCTGGAATTTGTTCTAGTTGGCTTTCTTTGCATTTGATGTTGTCTTTTTTACTTGCGTTATTTGCCTTGGACTCGATCAGTTCTCTGTTTCTGGGATGGTTGATATTCTCAATGAGTCAAAAGGTCTTTGTGAACTTGAACAAGACTGTCTGCGTTAAAAAATCTTTGAACTAGAAGAAGAATTGATTGAATTCTAGCTGATACTAACATTCACTTGTGCTGGAACATTGTAATGTTCCAGCACAATGATTATCTCTCTGTAGGTGTATATGAGAGAGATGGATATATAGAAATGATTGACAGGAGCATATTCTTGGTCAATTTAATTGAAATAACTTAACATATTATAATGACAAAAATATGTTCTTGCACATCACAAGCTGATCCAAACAGCAGAAATTAACTAAAGGAAGAACCCTTTTTCACAGACAACAGTGAAAAAGCTCTCTTTAAGATGAAACATATAGAACAGAGGTTCACATCTCAAATTCAGGTGTTTATGCATATATGAGGTCTACATGATTAGTGGAGAATCCGAGAACGTAAACCTTGTTTAATGGTGATATGCTTTGTGCTTGTGAAGTTGTACCTGTGTTTCTAATCCTTAAAGTTGGTTTCTATTTTGATTCACACATCAGCATTTTCCCTTCAAATTGTTGGATCAGATTTGAGGGTTTTGAATATGAGGGAAGACCAAATTACTGTTGTGGCTAGGGACAGATGTGATAGTTACTTTGGACTTTATAGAAGGTTTTCAAATGCTGGTTTAAGCCTGCACTTGTATTTGTAGGTGGGATTCTGAAAGCTACTATGGAGCTAGATTGAATCCACTTTTTTGCTTCCAATACTCTCATCATTTGCTCCACAAACTCCCAATAAGATCCACAAATACAATCCCTTTCCTTTCATTTCTAAATAAATATAGATGAAACTCAAGCCCACCCAACTCCAGTTCCCTCAATGCTGTCTTATCTCAAATAAACAAAACTCTGCTTCTCCCCCTGAACTATTTTATGTCGGTAGACCCTGCCTCCTCTGGTGGTAATGGACTCAAGAACCAATCAATTCCAGTTTAAATTACACACTAATCTTCACTTTGTAATGATATCCTATTTAGAAATTTCTTTTGCTTTTCCTTGGTGAGGAGTGTGTTTTCACTATGTAATCAAAATGTTAGTCATTTGAGTCACTGACATTCTATTGTAGGTGCATTGACTATTTCTTCAGTCACCTTAAGAAATTCATAATTGAAAAGAAGTACTTTTATTGCATCTTATTAAAAACTCTGTTTTCAATCAAACTACAATCATATACCATTTTGCCTATCTTTGAATACTTTCTGAAATAGCAAGTGCAACAGTTTCTTCACCACAGGTTCCAGTGGAGAAATCTAAGTCCAATAACCACAGGCTTTTTGTACATGGAACCGACTCTAGGGTTTCTAAGGATTCTATAGAATAAAACCTTGGTGGTGTAGAATTGAAGAAAATGTAGCAGTCATCAGATAGAAGTCGATAATGGAGACAAACTGAGAAACTGCAGTTTAAGTTTAAGTTTATGATTACCGAGGTGAATGCAGCTGCGAGAAAGCCCATGAGAGAGACCTCCTCTTCTTTGGGAAAGAACCTAAGTTCAACGAATCATCACAGAAAGAGAGAGAGAATCCACAAGAATTAGATATCGCAGAGCTGTAAATGGAGATCAACATTTCCAGCTCTATCTGGAACTCTCAGAAGAATCAGAAATTCAGAATAGAATAGAATAGAAATGGATTTAGTGTATGGTGGGTGACTGTTGAGCCACGTCGGATGGAGCTTGTACAAACATATCATCTTTTTCATTTTCTTCTTATTTTATTATTATTATTATTATTTATCTCTGGTGGTAAACTGTCCAAAAGATACAATCATGAACATGTATCTGGTGGATCTGGCACTGAAATTTGGTGGGCTTTGTTTCGTTGGTAATGATTTAACGAGTTGAACCCAACCTACATAAAAAGTCTACAATCGAGTCTGAACAATGAACGGAGGAAAATGCCGAACCAAAGCCTGGTTTTTGTGTTGAAAAATATTGGCTTAGGTTGAAAATTACGCAAGCCTGACCTCTACCGAATAGAATTTTGTGCTTTCTTTACACATTTTCACCACACAATAGGATAAAACTCATGTGAGATCCACTAAAAATTCAACTTTTGATTCATTTTATCAACACTCAAAAGTAAGCTCTCTTCTTATTGTGTAATGGAAAAGTCAAGAGTTAAAAGTATGCTTCAGTTCAATTTCCCTGTCTATAATTGGTTTGGGTTCTACGAAAAAAAATGGTTTGGGTTCTACCAAAAAAAAAAATGATTTGGTTTTTTATTTTAACTTTTCTCATTTTGTCATCAATAAGGTTTTAAGTCCTTAAAATGGTGTTTGGATCCTCTACCTTTATACAAGAAAATTTTTAACCATATAATTAGATATAATTAGATTAATGATACATGTCAAATCTAGTGCATCATGAATCTAACTATGTGAATTAAAAAAAAAATTCTTCATGTGGATGGAGATCCAAGCTTGATAAAGCCGTATAAAACCCTACCAAGAGCCCACAATGGGAGAGCCCTGTGCAATGAGTATGTCCTGGTGTCCAATTTTGTACAGACTAGTACATTCTTGAAACTGTTTCTATAGTTGAACGCATTCCCTTGTTTGAAATGGTAGACCAACTGGGGTCATAAAACTTCTACTTCCCATAAAATTTTCAAATCTTCTTTTCCCATAGTTGAATCTCGAATCCATCGAGCCTTGAGAACAGGTCTCCAAATGTGATATTTATGAATCCCATACCTGATCAAATTAGAGGTGGTGTTTTCCTTTTGATGCAATGAAGTATCCTTCTATTGCAACTTCCCTGATCCATGTTTTAAAGATGTCTTTGGAAAATACAGTAGAAAATACATGCAAAACTAGGTTGAAGAGACTAACCACTTAGAAGGTAGGAGCAAAATCAACCTAAAGAGCACTTTGTATATATTGGGGATGGAGATATTAAATATATCATCAACAAGAGTTGAACCCATGACCTCTACACTAAGAGGTGTTGGTCATTAGCACTCGAACAACCCTACGATGGTACAAGTTTTACCATACGCAGGAAATGTTCTCTTTGTTAATTGCACTCTGATACTATTAGCACCTCGAGATGCAACATACAACAAAACCATGAAACAATAATCACTACTAGTATTGTAGAATTGTGGCAAGTATAAATACATAACCACTTATTGATCTATTAATGCCTAGTAACATGTTACTGAAGAATTGTGGCAAGTATAAATACATAAACACTTATTGATCTATTAATGCCTAGTAACATGTCACAGAAATCCCTTACATAAACTAATCACAGTAATTTTTGAAAGACAGCATTTTCGTTTTCTGAAACAACAATAATTTCTTCTTGATGTGTTGTGCACCAGTTGAACTATGAAGCTGCCAACAGATTTTGGATGTCTTTCTGCAAGGGAAATAGGGGCAACAACAAATTAGATGAGAATAACTATTTCCTTACAAAGAAAAAGACACAGGAGAAAAGTAGAATTTTTGAAACCTCAATCTTCAGAGGAGCTGTGGTGGGAGCATATCTCTCCACAACCTTCCCATTTTTGTCCACAAGAAACTTTGTGAAATTCCACTTAATGCCATCCCCAAAATCCCTCCTTTCTCAGATTTTAGGTACTTGTAGATTGGGGCTGCATTCTTACCATTCACCTCAACCTAAAATATCCAGAAAACAGACATTAACAACATTCTAATTCAAACTGAGGTTTTGGGTTCTTATGTATTGGAGAAAGATCTAGCTCTGGTGTACTTTCTCTGGCCAATAATACTTTTTCTATTCCTGTTCATGTTGGAAAAATCTTCAGGAGGGGCAGTAAATTCCTCCCACCTAGGAGTTCCATTACATCGGTTAACAACTGAAATCCACAACTTAACATAGGCAACATGGTTGTATGGCAAGTTGTAATCAAATCACTCAGCATTTTAGCCTGTAAAATCTGTGGGGAAAACATCAAGTGGTGGATACTGCATAGTTCCCTATGTCCAACATATGCATGGCACAAGAAGGAAGTTCCTGTCTTTCTCCTCATGCACTTCTTTAGCTGTCTTCAGCAGTATCTATATTTCATAAAGTAATTGCAAAGATTGAATATCCAGGGATCCTGAAAAGGAAAACAAAATTTCTTCTCCAATCTTAAAAATAACTTTGAAAAATTCCAAAACATTAAGAACTTTTAGTGTGATACCCAAGAACTTATTCTATGGTTTAAATCAGGACTCTGTTTCAGGAAATAGATCCTTCATGACCCTAGAAAAGGTAGCTGTGGGAACACTTGTATTGATTTAGAATTATAATCATCAATGGTGAAGCTAAACTCACGAAATCACTGAACAAAAAAACAGAAACTAAAAGAGGCTAATGCAGTTCAGACGAAACTTATATGAGAACTACATCTCTATCATTGTTTGACATCTAATATACCTAATCAAAGATGGGGAATTCAGCTTTGAACATTGTGCAGGCAACTTCTTTGATTTCATCATTACTTCCAGGTTCTTGACCAGCAAACTGGTTGCAGGGAAATGCTAGAATCTCAAAGCCTGGCAGAAGGATGATCAACAATGTGACTCCTAAAACTAATTTTAAATGCAAGCGACTAAGGCAGCAATCAGACCTTGGTTCTTGTACTTTTCATACAAAATGTTCAGTTCCTTGTAGTTTGAATGAGTTAAACCACTGCAAATACACTGGAAACCTAATCAGGACCAGTTACTTTAATTTATCTCAAGATTTCCAATGATTTTATAACAACCAAGCCTGAGCAAGAAAGACACTCAATATAGAAAAGGGATGGGATCAACACACTGCTGGTGCAGGATTGAATCTCTAATGCCAAGTCAATGGGAGAAACTGACAGGACACCACAGAGTTCATAATATAGGGGGTCTGACACGTCAATACCATAAGAAGGCATACAATACTGGCAGTGTGACTTTCATTTTCCGATAAATATTTTTTCAATAAAATTTTCAATGATGCAAACTTCAAATCATCTAAGTTAACTGGATATTTTAAGTCATTGAAAATCATCTTTATCATTGAAAAGACTTGACCAGAATCATAAAGCTTATAAAGTCTGCTAGACTTATTTCTGTTTTGTCTTTCTACTTAGTTCTTTTATGCTCGAATACTGCATAACAATTGAACTGAGCTTTGAACTAGTAAATCAAGTTTTCTGAGTTAAACAAAAATTCTCTTAGCCCTTCAACAAACATCCCTGGAATCTCACAATGATGATAGACATAGGTGGGCATTGAGGATACTAAATTTGTAAATGCTAGAAAATACTTGATTATATGTCATTAAAGCTTGTGAAGTGAGGGTGAAATTAAGGTGCAAAGAAGCATCTTCAGTGTCTGTCTTAATGCCTCAGAAATAACTCCTACTACAATCAAATGGCAGTCAAGTATATCGCCTCACTGTAAATTCATCTCTCTTATTCACAGGCTGAAATCTCCAATCACTTGAATCAACCAACGCAGGAGCATTAGGAATGTAAAATGCAGCAGAACGGCAGTAGGCGATGTTTCACTCAAGATGAGCTTCTTCTGTGGCCGAGCAACGACTGCTGCCACTATTCTGATGAAGAAATTATAAAAACCTTACTGATACCTCATTGCTCATTATGAGATGACACTCTAAATAAAGGGTTTTTGCTGAATTACAATATAGAGATTTTCTAATTCCCAATAGTATAACTGTATTCCAGTAATGAATGAGTCCCAAAAACAAGCAATACACTCGTAGGATCGCCTATAACATGAAATACACTAATCACTGAGATTTATGAGTGTTGCGTCTAGAACTTCTTCGAGGGCCGGATACTGAGATGACTACCTTAAGAGCTCTCCAGCTAAGTTGGAATAACTGGGATGCCTGAACTCACAAAGAAAACAAGATCGGTCCGGCCAAGTTTTGGCCGGGGAACCGCCTCCGACGCCCAAGTCAGCCTAGGCCACAATAAGAGTTCTTGAGAGAGTTCTCAAGAACGTAATGAATAATTACTCAGATGATTTCTCGTACCTTTCTCCCTGTGGGAGATGGGTTTATATAGAAGTTACCTAGAGGCAGCGCTTCCTTGAGTTTCGGATCGACGGTTGGAGAGTGAGTGGAGTATCCTTGGAATAATGGCTCCTTCTTTGTCGCACCAGATAGAGCCGTTATCTGTTGACTCATCTCCCTAATTCTCGGAACGGATAAGCTGAGTAGTTACCCGTAACTAACTCTCGTTGACATAGTCAAGAAGGCCTTCTGGGACTTGCTTCGAGTGTGGCTTGCCAAGGAAGAGATACACCAACTTAAGTCGGGTATGTATCTCTCCCGAGTGAGGCACTCGGGACCTTTTTCACGGAAGAGATGAGCCAGCCCAAGGGGATGTATCTCTCCTGAGTGAGGCACTCGGGACCTTTTATGAAGGAAGAGATGCACCAGCCCGAGGGGGGTGTATCTCTCCCGGGGGGGGGGGACTCGGGACCGTAGTTCCCCACAACAGAGCTCCCCATTCCGTACGATTGACTTCTCGAACGTATGGAATGTTATTCTCAGGTTTCTTAGAAAGTCTTATTCTTCTGGAAAAATTTCAAAGCGTCGTATTGAATGATAACCATCATTTCTCCAAAGTCTTCTTAAAAGTTGTGATTTGTAACTCCCAACCATTGTATTGATTCACCATTATTGCAGCCCCTGATATGTCAACGGTTACACAATCTCAACCGTTGAGATACCTTGATCGTAGACCATTCAATTAAGATCTTGATCCTTTTCAATCTCAACCATCATGTCCTTTCATCTTCGGTCGTTGGATCGTGACCTTTCATGTACCAGATCTCGACCGTCGCCTTGCTTGATTCCCAACCGTTGGATGCGTCTCTTCATCTTCCTCCTCCTCACTATAAATAGAGGTTCAACCCTCATTTTCACTTTTTTGCTTGCAAATTTTCTCTGGAGTCTCCTGACTGCGTTGCTAGCTTATTGCTTTCTCCAACTAGCTATTCCAACCCTTCAACCAGTAAGTTATCTCTAACTTTTCTCCATTTCTTTCCTTTGTCATTTCTGTATTATGGATAAGTTAAGAAAAGGCAAGGAAATAGCCCGAGCCACCTCTCGACTGGAGGTCCCGACTATTGAGATCTCAAGTCCCGAGATGTCTTCCCGAACTCAATCTATGCATTATTCTAGCGAAGATGATCTCTCGGATTCTCCTGACTCTCATATTGTGAGAGCAGCGGCTGACTTAGCTAGGGACGACCCTCTTGACCAAGAACCCCTATGCTCTGATTTAGGAACGGACTTAGTCAATTTTGATCCTTCTATGGATTCTTTGGCCTAGCAAGAGGTTGATAGTATTAGTCAATCTTTTCCTACTAAATTCCGATTGTTAGTCAGAGGCATTATTCGCCTCATCCACCCCTTTCTCGTCCTCAAGATTGCCGGAATCGTTGGCCACCATTTCTCCCTACTGAGTTGCTTTCTGAAGAGGCAACTCTTGAAGAAAGGAACAAGCCAAAAACACCTTCTCACATTGACTATGACCTCAAGCTCTCGGGTCCCGAATTCTATCCCGGAGATCTTACCCAAAACCATCTCAAGCGTTTAAGGGATTTCTGTGAAATACCAAAGGATTATTCCTTCTTGCTCCCGTCTCTATCTAGTCAGGTTGGAGAGCCCCCTGAAGGGGCCTTCTCCCTTTATTATGATGCCTTCTTAGGGGGTCTTCGCCTTCCCGTCAAGAAATTTATTGAAGACCTTCTAACACATTATGGAATTTCTCCTTCCAACCTTATTCCAAATAGTTTGAGAAATGTCACATGTTTTGTTGGTTTCTGTTATAATGTTGGTGTCAAACCAACATTCCCCCTTCTTCAACGTTTCTTCGAAGTTAAGAGTCAATCAAAGGGGGGTTGGCTCTCTCTTCATCGACGGGCAACTGACGCGGTTGACTGGTTGGGCAATATTATTTTGCCGGGGTCTATGCCTACGTCCACCAAGGGGTGGAGACATCACTTTCTTTTTTGCAAGCCCCCAGTTCCGCTGCCATTCCCGAATGCTTTTGTGAAGAAATCCAACTCAGATCTTAAAGAACCCAATAATCTTGTTGAGTTGTCCGCCGGAAGAAGCGGCTTTAGAAAAGATCATCTAGGTTGAAGGAGATTCAGCCGCAGTTCACGGATACTTGTCTGAGTATCCGTTTATTCTTCAGTTGTGGGGCTTTTCTCCGGGTGAGCCCCTTATTCATTGACGTTCTTCAATTTTGTGGATTTTCTTATCTTGCATCTTCTAATCTTCTTCGTTTGTTGTCGCAGTGGCTAACAAATTGGACATCGATGCTCTCCGGGCCATTACGAGCGGGAATACCAAGGAGGCTTTTGCCCGAAAGCCAGTGAAGAAAGGCGGAGCCAAAGAAACTGGTCCCGTCGTCCAAGCCCTTAGTGCCCCCGACTAGTCCAAGCCTTCGGGCAAGAAGACTGCCAGGAAGAGCTCTTCAGTTGGAGGTCTTCCCGAGATAGGCATCCCTCAGGCGTCCCCATCCAGCCGCTCGGGTAGTCCCTCCAAAAGGCCTCGGGACGGTGAGGATGCTGCCGAGGGGGACTCCCGAAAGTCCCCCGTGTTTGTTCCCGGATGGGACTTAACTTCGAGTGATACGGTTTTGGGGGATCCGAATGCTGCCAGATCTTGGCTTCTCGAAGGGATGATCCCCTCGGATTGTAAGCACCTGAAAGATCTTCTGAATGACAAGTTCTATGCTAATGCTTACAGGTAATTCTCTTTCCTTAATCTTTAATAGCTCTCCAAGTAACTTCTGTAATATGGTATTCCAAATTTTCTTCAGGTACTTCTCAGGAGGGGCGCATTATATGGGAGAATGCATGATTCGTTCTGAGCATTTGACTGATCAGCTTTGGGATGTTGAGAAGGCTCGCGAACGAGCCGTCATGGAGCTTTCTGAGTCCATAAAGACTGTTGGGTCCTTGAAGAGGCGGGATGAAGAAAGGAGTTTGAAGCTGAAGGAGATGTCTCAGAGAAAGTCAGCCCTTAAAGAAGAACTTTCTCAGACAAAGAATGACTTGGATGAGGCCCTCAAGGATAAGGAAAAGCTGGCGCGCGAGAAGGCTGAGATGGAGTCTATTGCCCTTCAGCTTCGCTCTGAAGTTCGGGCAGGAAAACTTCCTATTAATGCCGATGAGGTCCCCGACGTCGTCCAGAAGGAAATCATCGCTTCTTACCTTGGCACTTCTCCGTTCAAGAAACTTCAATTGGCTCTCTCTGCTTCGACCTACAGCCTCGGGCTCAATGATGCTTTCACTAAAGTTCTTCGACGGGTTGATATTCCTAACACGAAGGAATTGGCCGGGATGCTAGACGATAGAGTTTACCAGACTCTTGAAAGAGATGTACCTGAAGGTATTGAGTGCAGGGAACCATTTAGCCCTCCTGATCCTCTTCTCTACATCGATGAATATGAAGAAGTGGGCTCTGGAGAGAGTCTCGAGAAAGAGCGTCCGGACGAAGAGCTTCCCGAAGGAGAGAATCCTCCTGAGAACTGAAAGACTTAAACTTTTTCTTGCTTCTACTTTTGAGAAACTTGAATACTTAAACTTTTGCTCCTGTTTTTTGGAATATTTATAAGTACTGTTGAATTTGCCTCTGTAATATTGGTCCTTCTGGCCAAGTATTTTGAATAGTAACTTGTAGTTGTTTGCTTCCAACTGAGGCATTAAGCTTCTTTTGACTTGTCCCGAGTATCTACCGGAGTCACTCCCCTAGTGGAATGCCTTAGAGGTTATGATGCGTTGAGTACTCCTGAGCCTTTATTCCAGATGGTCTGCCCAAATAGGGTCCCGAATGAAGATCTTGTAGATAATTGTATCTTATGTGAGCTTTCTTGGTCTTTCATAAGAGATGGAGAAATTTTCCCGAGTGGCTACCCGAGTGAGGTCCCGAGTGTGACGCCTTTGAGAAATTCCATCTCATGAGAGCCTTCCTTGGGCTTTCATAAGAGGTGGGGAAATTCTCCCGAGTGGCTACCCGAGTGAGGTCCCGAGTGTGACGCCTTTGAGAAATTCCATCTCATGAGAGCCTTCCTTGGGCTTTCATAAGAGGTGGGGAAATTCTCCCGAGTGGCTACTCGAGTGAGGTCCCGAGTGTGACGCCTTTGAACTCTCTTGGGTTCTTCGTTGATTTGAAGAGCGCTCCTGGGTTCTTAAACTTGTTAAGAACTCTCCTGGGCTCTTCTTAAGAACGCTCTCGGGTTCTTGAACTTGTCAAGAACTCTCTTGGGTTCTTCGTTGATTTGAAGGGCGCTCTTGGGTTCTTAAACTTGTTAAGAACTCTCCTGGGCTCTTCTTAAGAACGCTCTCGGGTTCTTGAACTTGTCAAGAACCCTCTCGGGTTCTTCGTTGATTTGAAGAGCGCTCCTGGGTTCTTAAACTTGTTAAGAACTCTCCTGGGCTCTTCTTAAGAACGCTCTCGGGTTCTTGAACTTGTCAAGAACTCTCTTGGGTTCTTCGTAAGAACGCTCTCGGGTTCTTGAACTTGTCAAGAACTCTCTCGGGTTCTTTTGAAGAAATGCTCGTGTATTCTTCGCTATAACTTTCTTTTTGAGAAAAAGGATGTAAAAAATGGGGACGTAGACTATATTGAATATCAAATGGTCTTTCGACTTGCTTGCAAATGCTACATATCTGGACTAATTCTACTGATAGAATTTCCGAAGGTTAATGGAATTCCAAGTTCGGTCTATCGTCTCGCTTGTGGCCAAGCTTTTTAGCTTGTAAGTCCCTAGTTTTGTCTCTTGGTCGACGAGATATGGCCCCTCCCACGTAGGTGAGAGCTTGCCTTGGTTTCTTGGGTCTGATGCCGCAACTTTGCGGAGCACTAAGTCACCCGCACGATGTCTTTTACTTTTTACCCGAGCATTGAAGTATCCAGCTACTCGGTTCTGATATCTTTGATTTCGGTATTCTGACATGCTCCGCACTTCGTCTATTAGATCAAGATTACTCTTCAAGCCTTCTTCGTTTGCTTCTTCATTGAAGTTTGTATATCTCTTTGATTCTGCCAATACCTCCACCGGGACAAGTGCTTCTGTGCCGTAGGCTAGCCGAAAAGGTGTTTCTCCCGTAGGAGTTCTGGCCGTAGTGCGATATGACCAAAGGACGCTTGGTAATTCTTCAACCCATTTGGCTCGACTTGTCTCTAGACGCTTCTTTATTCCATCCAAAAGCGTTCGATTGGTTATTTCAACTTGCCCATTGCTCTGTGGATACGCCACGGATGAAGTTCTATGCTCGATATGATATCTTTCACAAAAATTCTTGAAGCCGGCTCCGACAAATTGCTTTCCGTTGTCGGTCACAAGGATCTTGGGAATTCCAAATCTGTAAATTATCCTTTCTTGAAAGAACTTCTGCATTTGTTTCTCAGTAATGGATGAGACAGGTTCGGCTTCCACCCACTTAGTGAAATAGTCAATTTCCACGATCAAATATTCTCTATTGTTGGCGGCCTTAGGAAGTTTTCCCACCAGATCCATTCCCCACATGGAGAAAGGGATTGGACTGGAGACAGATGTAAGAGGGACAGCCGGAGTCTTCGGAATAGATGCATGAAGTTGACATTGTTGCATTTCTTGACATAGTCCACAACGTCTTTCTGAATAGTCGGCCAATAAAGTCCTTGATGTATTATTTTGTGGGCCAAAGCCCGATCTCCCATATGCGCTCCGCATATTCCTTCGTGTACTTCGGCTAAGGCATATTGAGCTTGAGAAGGGCCAACACATTTTAAAAGATGCTGTGTGACCGATCTTTTATAAAGTTGTTCTTCAATAATGGTGAACTTCACGGCTTGATTTTTAACTGCCTTAGCCTCCTTGACGTCTTCCGGAAGGATATCATTCTTCAAATATGCTATAATTGGGTTCATCCAACTAGGCTCTTCTTCAATATCCATTGCCTCGGCCTCCTGAATGCTAGGAATTTCCAACAGTTCAAGATAAACGGTTGAGCCTAAGGTCGAATATGTGGATAAAGCCAACTTGGATAACTCATCTGCTACTTCATTTTCCTTTCTCGGAATTTGCTTTATTTCGAGATGATCGAAATAATGGCGACCATCATCAATTTTAGCTAAGTAATTTGCCATTCTTGTTTCCTTCGCCTCGTACACGCCACGAACTTGATTCACAATCAACTGAGAGTCACTTCGGACTTCCATTTCTCGGACTCTTAGGGCTCGGGCAAGTCTTAATCTTGCTAGAAGGGCTTCGTACTCTGCCTCATTATTGGAGGCTTTGAAGTTGAATCTTAAAGCATAATGAATAGTGAATCCATCCGGGCTGATTAGCATTAGCCCTGCTCCACTCCCTGAAGAGTTGCTCGAGCCGTCAACATATAAAGTCCATAACTCCTGACCGGGGAAATCTTCTACTCCCGAACTGGGCATGCTATTCTCAAGAACAAAATCGGCCAAAACTTGTCCTTTTATAGCTGGACGAGTTCTGTACTCGATTTGATATTCGCTTAACTCAATGGCCCATGTTACCATTCTTCCTGCTAAGTCTGGTTTCTGTAGTATCTTCTTCAACGGGAAGTTGGTCAAGACTACAATTGGAAGAGCTTGGAAGTATGGTCTGAGTTTCCGAGATGCGACTATAAGGGCTAAAGCTTGTTTGTCCACATCCGGATATCGCATCTCGGCATCTACTAGAACATGACTTATGAAATAAATAGGGTTTTGCGAAGTACCTTCTTCTTTTACTAACACCGCGCTTACTGCCGTTGGGGAAATGGCTAAGTATGTGAATAATTGTTCTTCCGTTGAAGGTCGGGCTAAGAGAGGTGGAGTCCCGAGCTTCTCCTTCAACTTCTCAAACGCTTTCTGACATTCATCGGTCCATAAGGTATCCTTTGCCTTCCCGAGGTCTTTAAGAGCCTTGAAGAAAGGCAAACACTTTTCACCCGATCTCGAAATTAATCTGTTTAGGGCAGTTACTCTTCCGATTAGGCATTGAATATCCCTAACCGTCTTCAGTGACTCCATTTCGAGCAAGGCTTTGATTTTTTATGGGTTTGCCTCGATTCCTCGTTGGGATACCATAAATCCAAGGAATTTTCCGGAAGAAACTCCGAACGCGCACTTCTCTGGATTTAGCATCATCTGATATGTTCTTAAAGTATCAAAGACTTCTTCAAGATCTTCCAGATGACTTCTTCGGACAATACTCTTTATGAGCATATCATCCACATATACTTCCATATTTCTTCCTATTTGGTCTTTGAAGACTTTGTTTACCATTCTCTGATAAGTGGCCCCAGCGTTCTTCAACCCGAAAGGCATTACTTTGTAGAAGTAACTTTCTCGATCTGTCATGAAGGCCGTATCCCTCTCGTCCTCGGGATTCATCATAATCTGATTATATCCCGAGTAAGCATCCATGAAGCTTAATACTTCATGTCCTGCCGTGGCGTCGATCAAAAGGTCGATCCGGGGAAGTGGATAGCAATCCTTTAGGCATGCTTTATTCAAGTCTGTGTAATCCGTACACATTCTCCATTTGCCGTTGGCTTTCTTCACCATTACTACATTCGCCAACCAAGTTGGACATTCTATTGGTTTTATGAAACCCGATTGCTCTAGCTTCTCCACTTCAGTTCTGATGGCAGCATGTTTCTCGAGCGAAAAATTCCTTCTTTTTTGGATCATTGGAATTGCATCGTCCCTGATCCATAAGCTGTGTTCTGCAACTCTTCGATCTATTCCGGCATGTCTTCGGCCGACCATGCGAATACATCTAGGTTGTTCTGGAGAAACTCGGTCAGTTCTTCCTTGAATTCTGTAGGTTGTTCTAAACCGATTATAGTCCCTCTCTCGGGAAGATCCGGATGAAGTTGAATTCGCTCAAGCTTTTCAACAGGTTCGGCTCTCTGCATAGCTTCTTCATCCCGGTCATCCCGAATTTCGATACTCATTGTATTGCCCGATCTCTCGGTTCTTTTGACTTTCTTGAGATAATTCACATAACATTGTCTGGAGAGTCGCTGATCAGAAGAGCACTCCCCGACTCCTGTTGTGGTTGGAAACTTCAACTTCATATGCGTTGGAGAAACCACTGCCCTTAAGGCGTTAAGAGTTGGCCTCCCAAACAAGACATTGTAAGCTGAGAGGTCCCGAACCACCATGAAGGTTGCTTGGACGACTGCATCCCGTGGGGAGGTCCCGATCCTTAGATCCAATTGGATGGTCCCTTCGGATATGGCAGACGACCCGGTGAACCCATATAAGTGAGTCCCGCATGGAGTCATCATCTCGTCCTCAAACTTCAATTTCTTAAATGCTTCATAGGATAGTAAGTCGGTGGAAGATCCCATGTCTACAAGAACGCGGTGAACTTCCCGATTTGCCAATTTCACTTTTATAATTATAGCGTCATCATGCGGAGAAGTCACGCCTTTGAGGTTTTCATCCGTGAAGGTTATTGGATCTGGACATAAGTCGTTTCTTCGTTTTCTTGGCAACTGCATCGATCCAACGAACCGTGCCTTTTGCTTCGCCTTCTTAATGGATTCTTCCGTCGGATTTCCCAAAACAATGTAAATGGGAGAAAATTCCCGATGGTCGGGTTTCTGGTCGGGATTCTTATCTGCCCTCTCGAGACTTTTGGATCTGAGTCTTTTTGTTGATCTAGGTGGGGACTTCTCTCGATCTTGTCTGTTCTTCTAAAGATACTTTTCAAGATGCCCTCCTTGGATGAGTTTCTCGATCTCGATCTTAAGATTTCTACACTCATCCGTATGGTGGCCGTAGTCCTTGTGAAAGCGGCAATACTTTGTCATATTCCTATCTTCGGGTCGGGCTCTTATCTTGCCCGGCCACTTCAAGTTTTCTTTATCTCTGATCTGTAATAGAATTTCTGACCTCTTAGTATTAAGAGGTGTAAATGTAAAGTCCCCATTGGCGAGTCTTTCTTTCCAACCTCCCTTTTTGTCATCTTTTGCCTGAGCATTTGAATTCTGACCTCTTTCTCCATAATTCTTCTTGTCCTTTACGCCTCTCGTGGACTCTTCTCGGGCTTCGATAACTTCTGCAACTGTTGTTTGCTTTAGGCATTTCTTAAGAAGTGCTCCATAAGTCTTTGGCTTATCTTGGAGCAATACTTCAAGCAAACGTCTTTGGGTTATTCCACTCCATAGCGCATTGTACGCCACTGTATTATCCAATTCTTCAACCTCAATAGCCACTTTATCGAATCTGAGAAGATAGTCTCGAACAGACTCATTCGGCCTTTGCCTAATGGCAAAGAGGCTATTGGTTGTCTTCTTACTCCCGATGCAACTTCGGAATCGGGCAATGAATTTTCTCTCGAGTTCTCGGAAGTTCCGGATGGATCTTGGCCGTAAGCTAGAAAACCATTTAATCGTTGGGCCTTTGAGAGATGCCGGGAAGGTTCGGCATAATAACTCATCCTCTCGGCCTATCACGGCCATAACAGACTTGAAATAACTAATATGTTCACGAGGATTGGATTTACCTTCATAGGGAGTGAAGGTCAGCATAATGAAGTTGGGTGGAAGAGGCGCTCTCATGACTACCTCTTCGAAAGGCTCTCAGTCAACCACGTCGTAGTCATCGTCTAGGTCCCGATCCTCGAACCTCCTTTCCATGGCATCTAATCTTCCTCCCGAGACCACGCGATTCTCGACGTCCTTGTGGAGATCGAACACTTCCAAGATCAGAATATTGAGAAGTTGGTCCCTCAGAAGATCCTGACTGATTGACCGATCCTCTCGGGTCATCAGATCTGGAATGGCCTCTTCCGGTGCTTTCGCCCTCCTGTTCTTGAATTCTTTTGTTTCTACGCCCTCTTCTGGGTAAATCTTGAGTTTGCCTAAGGCCAGCCAAACGGTTGAACACACTTCCCCTCGTCCGATCTCCTCGGGGAAGTGGTTCTTCAATATAAACTCCTTGAGATCTTTCTCCAACTCGTTCGGCTGTTCGTCTTAATTCTCTAGGATTTCGCCCTTCTCGGACTTCGTTCACCGGGCGTTGCTTATTCCTAGTCTGTAAGACAACTTCACGTCTCCGCCCTTCTTGTGTATTTCTGGGGGGTCCGGATGGTACCCCGACTTGATGGACTAAGCCACGAACTACTCCTTGGAGTTCCAACATTTGTTGTTGGACTTCTCTTTGCATATTCTGCAAATTGGCTACTGTTGCTAGAATAAGAGGTTAATTTGAAGCTCCTTCTCCAAATGGAGTTGGAATAGTTAACGGAGGAATCTCTGGAACCCCTTCTTGACCTTCCTCTGGAATAGGAATTTGCGGATCTGGAGAAAGGAGAGTTTGTTCTTCAACACGTCTGTTTTCTATCTCTCTTTCTCTCGCTAGAGTGAGAATTTGAGAACTTGTCACTTGAGGTGTGGATGTCTCGTCATGACTTTTTGTGACGATTTCCCACAGACGGCGCCAATTTGTTGCGTCTAGAACTTCTTCGAGGGCCGGATACTGAGATGACCACCTTAAGAGCTCTCCAGCTAAGTTGGAATAACTGGGATGCCTGCACTCACAAAGAAAACAAGAACGGTCTAGCCAAGTTTTGGCCGGGGAACCGCCTCCGACGCCCAAGTCAGCCTAGGCCACAATAAGAGTTCTTGAGAGAGTTCTCAAGAACGTAATGAATAATTACTCAGATGATTTCTCGTACCTTTCTCCCTGTGGGAGATGGGTTTATATAGAAGTTACCTAGAGGCAGCGCTTCCTTGAGTTTCGGATCGACGATTGGAGAGTGAGTGGAGTATCCTTGGAATAATGGCTCCTTCTTTGTCGCACCAGATAGAGCCGTTATCTGTTGACTCATCTCCCCAATTCTCGGAACGGATAAGCTGAGTAGTTATCCGTAACTAACTCTCGTTGACATAGTCAAGAAGGCCTTCTGGGACTTGCTTCGAGTGTGGCTTGCCAAGGAAGAGATACACCAACTTAAGTCGGGTATGTATCTGATGCGTCCAAAATCTGCTCAGCCCTTAGATCTCCTCGTGATGACCTGCAAAACAAAAGCGTCAGATGTGGCCCGACCGCGGGGGTCGGGAGTCCACCTCCGAAGGCTAAGTCAGTTGATGAACTTAATCACAAACGGCTCAACTAGAAGCACAGAGCTAAGGAATAAAGAACTGGGAAAGGTGATCTAGATCGTAAGCCTCTGATAGTTTACGTCTACCAGTATGTATCTGAATCTGAGTCTGAGTCTAAGTCTGAGTCTCCGTCTCCGTCCCTCACCTCGTATGGCAGTGAGGTTTATATAGAGTGTACCTTCGAATCTCCTTCGTTGGATGCACTTGAGCCTTCTTCGGGTAGTCGTTGGATCTTAACAGTTAGATCCATTGAGTGATAGACTTCTACTAATTTGGACTAGTAGAGGACTCCTAAGATAACCTTTAGGTTATGCGATGATTATCCCTTCGATAATGATTAGCCGCAGCCGTCAATTTGAGTCTGCCATCATTAGGGTAATTAACCTAATTCATAAGTTGAATTAAGGCGTGCTTGTAGCTGAATAAGTTTTCTTCCTCAGCAAGCCATCTTCTGGATCCGGCTCGCTCGGGAGCGAGTCGATTCCCTCTGTCTCGACCGGGGTCGAACCAGGTATGAACCCGGTTCGATCATATTTTCTCTATATCACGAGCCCCCCAGACCAAGCGTTCGGTAGATCCCGAGGGCTTGGTTTTTAACTGGGTTCTTCGTCAGGCAATAGTCTCTGAGTTTTCCATTAAATGTCATATCACATTTAATGCGGTGGTCACTTTTCCTCGAGCGTTGTGAGGGTAAGGCCACGTGTCTCCTTGCAGTCGATTTGTCGTGGCTCACGTAATCCAAGCGACGGTTTCCGAACGCCTGTTTCGGATTCGTGAGTTCAAACGTTCAAAACGTCTTCTAATCTCGATCGTTGATTTTGAATCAATCTCGATCGTTCAGATTCCCGAACACTCGTGCGGGTGCTTTTAAAAGTGTTTCGTTGTCTTCGTAGGTTTCATTCTTCCTGTCCGGAATTTGAACCTTTGTCGTCTGCTTCACGCCTTCCTGCTCTCAAGCTTTTGCCTCACTGAATCAGTAAGTTTACTGGTCTTTTTCTTTTTGCACCTTACTGAAACAAGTAATGGCGGATAATAGGGTTTCTCTGGTATCCAGTGTTAGTAATAGTAGTGGTAATGAAGCTTTTGCTTCTCCTCCTTCCGAACAATCGGATAGTGATAACAAAACCCTAACTGTCCTCTGGCGCGAGTTTGCTGAAGTTTCTCAAAAAGGTTTAGAGAGAAAACCCGAAACTCCTTCTGTCCTCCCTGAATCTGGATCTTCCAAGACTTATAGGGTAACTACCGAGTCTTCTAGGCAGCCTCAAACTTCCATGTCCAATGGCGGACCTGGCTTTGTTCCCTCCATTTTCAAGGAGGAAACCCTTCTTTCAAAGAATCCAAGATTTTGATTTTCCTTCCTCTTATCAAAGTTAGGGCTCCCCATCCTGATGAGAGGGTCGATTCAACCCTTTCGGGTGAATTTTCTCTGTACATAGATGCACTGGAAAGCGGGGTTCGCTTTCCCTTTTTTAATCCTTTGTTCTCAGCAGTTCTGAATCATTAGGACATTTGTCCCGGAATGCTCCTTCCCAATAGCTGGCCTCTCATCGTCGGCTTCTTGGGTTTGTGTTTTGAACTTGGCATTACGCCATTTCTTTCTCTCTTTGTGCATTTTCATGTTCTTTCTATCTCCCATCCTCCCGGATGGGTTTTTCTATCCAAACGCAACAAGGCTGAACTTGATTGGAGGGGCAGCATCCTTGCCAAAGGAACTTGCCCTTCTAACCACAAAAGATGGCGTGAACGATACTTTTTCTGTCGAGCGCCTCCCTCAGATCTTAACTTCTCGACCGTCTGGAGGCGGTGTACTTCTTCCGAGAATAACCGAGGCCTTCCCTTATCCAAAGAAGACGAGGTGGCCGTCAGGAAGATCAAATCCATTCCATGGTATCAAGAGATACATGGACTTGAGGTGGAGTATAACTCCATTCTTCAGTATTAGGGCTTGGCTCATTGTGAGCTTCTAACCATCATCTTTTAATTTTACTGAAGTGATACGTTTTCAATTCTGACTTTTGCTCTTCTTTACAGTGCCTCCAAGAATGAACCCCGAGACCCTGCGAGTGAAGGCTGCTAGGGCCGTTGTGACAGCCGAGCAACGATCGCCTAGAGCCTTGACCGTTGATCAAGAGGCTTCTATTCCCTGTCCCGACCCCTCTTATAGGGGTATCAGGAATATCAGGCCCGTGGCTGATGCTTTGGGTAAAGGGAAGAAGCCAATGGTGGAGAGGTCTAATGTCTCCTCCTCCGCCCGAACCAAAAGGAGGCATGATACAGTTAATGCTTCCTCCCACAAAAAATCCAAAAATTCTGCGGATTGTGAGGAGGTCTTCACCCCTCAGTGGACCCTGAAGTTGACCGACAGGGTGACTCAGGACCTTGAGAAAGCTGCAGAGTGGAGCTCCCTCAGTCTTGTTCCTTCTGATCGCCAGGAATTTGAAACTCTAGACGACGTTGCCCTTGTTAGTCAATCCACAAGGTACCGGTCTTCTTGCTTACTTATTTTTTTTCATAATTTCACATGACTTCTTCTGATAATTTTCGCCTTCCCAAGAATGCTGTGTTGAGCTTCTATCAACACATGGAAGCATTGAGCCGGGTTGGCCGCAACAGCTCCTTGTTGCAGACCTGTGAAGAGAATTTGGCCAAAGCCAATTATGAGATAGACCAGCTGACTGCAGCTGCCGAGGAGCTGCAAAGAAAGCATGAGGAAGAAGTGATCTCCCTCAAGGAGGCCCTTGATGCTTCGAAGGCTCGTGTTGTTGCTGCCGAGCGCGAGGCCAAAAAGCAAAAAGAAGCTGCCACGTTGTTCGGTGACAGGCTTGAATTTCAATGTGCGGAGAACGAGAGATATCTGAAGTGGGCGGTCCCTAGCAAGCCCGAGCACATCAAGCCAGAGCTTCGGAAAGATTGTGTTCGGAAGTACTTGAACAGCGTACCTTTCTCCGAACTGCTAGGTGCCTACAACATCTAAGCTTATCGTTTGGGGCAGAATGATGTTTGGGAGCGAATTCTCGCATCAATCCCTTCCTTCAATACTGCTCCCTTCCGTGAGGTGTGTCATAAAGAGGTCTTCGGGAAATTAGGCATGGATCTCCCAGACTGGACTCGGGAAGAAGATGATCCTTTTCCAGCTGACCCACAATATGAGGCATATCTGGCTGACGAGCCGGCACTTCCAGAGGAAAAGTCACAAGCCGAGTCACAAGCTGCTGCTAAAGAGGACTCTGACAACGTTAATCTTGAGGAAGGCTCTTCTCAGGATCCTGAGAAAAGTCCTCCTGACCAAGGCTCCTCGGGCAACAATGAAGAAGAGGCTTAGGGAGTTATCTTTTTTTTTTTTTTTTGTAAAGATTGACCTCCTTGCTAATGAATAGACACTTCTTTTTCATGTTGGCCTTACTATTTCCTCGTCTCCTGCTGAAATCTTGTTTTGAATAAAATATAAATGATAAAACTTATCACTTAACTTCACATTCCTCTTATAATAATCTTGTAGAGATATTATGAAGATACGTTTTGGAAAGATGCATTAATCTTCCCCACTCCTTCATTTACTGCAAAGTCCGCACGTTTCCCTTCTAAAGTCCAAACGTTTCCTTGCTTTAGTATACCATTCACTATTTCCAATGAATCGATAATACATCCATTATCACAATGGCGGTGCGACGATTGGAGGTATCCCTGCATCGGGTGCTCGCCTCCACATGTTTCCATGTGGCCTCCCTACGACCGTTGATCTTGCTTGTTACGGATTTCGAAGCGTTATTTCAATCTGGGCCATTGGTTGTCTTTAGCTCTCAACCATCGTCTTAATACCTGAGGCTATTTAAAGCCTTCATGGGTACTCTCCATCTATCCTGCTATCTGCAAGTTAGATTTGCTAAGGCGACATTCCGTCCTCCTGCTTGCTTCCGTATTCCTCGTACTCCAACAATAACTCTATCAAATTCTGAACAAGTGAGTTTTTTGATTGCCCATCTCTTTCCCCCTTTCCCCCCTGAGTAAACTGCACAGTAGTAATACTTGGGGTTTATTTAATCGGGTTTTTCATAGTTGATAGAGAACTAGGGTTTTCCCTTCTTTGCTTTCGTTGTTGGATATCTGTATTGATACAGCTTTTCTGTCTATATAGTGGCTCCCAGGATCAACCCGAACTTTATCAGGGCGAAATCTTGTAAGAAAATTGTTCCGTCAGCGGTGGTTGGGGCCAGTGAGGTGGTTTCAGCTAGTGAATCCTCCAAGCGTAAGGCGATCGCTGTTGGTGAATCTTCAAGTCAGATTCCCACAGTTTCTATTGATGCCGTCCCTACGCCTTTTCTGCCCGAAGTGATCGCTCGTCTTTCCCAGGAAGATCTTGAACACTCCGTTGTTGATGGTGCTGCTGACGCCCCTGCTGCAGAGACCGTTCGTGCACCCCCGAAGGAGACTCTTCGGGCATCTGAGGCAACTATGTTGGCGTCTAATGAAGGTGTGGTCCCAGCAGGTGCTGCTCCTATTTCCAATTCCAGTGCTTGTTTGGCATCCTCCTCCTCTCCTTTGGAGTTGGAGGATTTTGCCACCAGGAAGCGCCGTCGAGTGACAAGTGATGCAGCTCATCCTTCTCTTGGTGTAGCTCATCCTTCTCATCCTTCGCCCGAATTAGTGTCAAACGAGTTTGATAGAGCGTTGGAATGGTGCACTGCTGCTCGAATGACTTCTGAGAGCGCAGTTCTTTCCAAACTTCCAGATTAAGTCTTTAGGAAGTCATTGGTGATGTAAGTCTTTCTTCATTATCTTTTGATTCTGAATATTACTCTTCTGCTCCTTTTTAACTCGGAAGTTGTTTGCAGGAGTCTTACTGGTAACTTCCACAACCAAATGGAAGCAGCCTCTAGGCTCAATAGGTTGAGCAATGAAGTTTCCAGGCTTCGAGAAATCTCTGAAGCTAAAGATGCTGAGATTGCTCGCCTTAGGAAACTAGCTTGGGAGTTTGCAGGAGAAAAGAATTCGGTCATCGATCGTCTTCGGTCAGACTTGGATGATGCCAGGGAGAAGATTCGGCACTGAGAGCGAGGAGTTGAAAAGTCAGGAGCCAAAGGATCTGAAACGTTACCCCAAAGGCAAGCTGTCGTTCCTTTGCCCGAATCCCTTCCAACTGATGTTCGCAGAGCCTGTGTCTTCAAGTATTTACACAGTAAGCCCTTTGTTGATATGCTGAACTTATAACTTGCAGGCGTACCGGGATGGTGAGAACGAAGTATGGGAATCAATATTAAGGAAGGATCCTCATTTTGATACAACTCCCTACAATGTTGTTTGCCATCCTGAAGTATTTACCAAACTGGGCCTTCCTCCTCCTGACTGGACCAAAAATAAGATTGATCATCCGCCTTCTGATCCAGATATTATGCATTATCTGGAAGATTCTCTTATTTATTCTCCCTTGGAAGGATTCAATTATGACGAGCTCACCTTGAATGCAAGTTTGGTCGAAGACCATACTTCTCCTGGACAAGCTAGACAAAGAGTATGAAATTGCGGAGGATTTTATAAATACTGAAATGTTTTTTGTAATCCTCATTTCTCCTCTTCTTCTCCTTGAATCCATACCAATGATTGACTCATGTGTTTGTCTTAGCAAAGTTGTGCCGATCTTGTATGACTTCTTAATGATCATCGATGATGACTTTCTTTTTTGACCGAAGATTGTATCCAGCTCTTGTAATCTTATGTTTGATGTTGAGACCGGCCTCTTCTGGTCTTTTGAAGAAATAAGAAATTAACTTCATCTTGAACTTTGCTAGCCACTTGAATCGTTGTTGCACTATGTCTTAGTTGTTTAGAACAATGCCTTTACTTAAAGATTTCCGGAGAAATACAATAAGCCTGAGAAGGAACTCACTCGGGTTTTAAACCGATGCCTTTACTTAAGGGTTTCCGGAGAAATACAATAAGTTTGAGAAGGAACTCACTCGGGTTTTAAACCGATGCCTTTACTTAAAGATTTCCGGAGAAATACAATAAGCCTGAGAAGGAACTCACTCGGGTTTTAAACTGATGCCTTTACTTAAGGATAATTCGAAAATTCAATAAGTCTTGAAGGAACTTACTCGGGTTTCAAACCGACGCCTTGCAGAAGGAACTCACTCGGATTTTCATCCGATGCCTCGACTTAAGAGATTCAGAAAAAATTCCATAAGTGTTGAAGGACCCACACGGATTTTCATCCGATGCCTTATAGTTGAATCTTGTTCTTGAATGTGGTGTATGATGCCCCCCAATCAAAAGATAATTTGTTGAAAGCCAAAAATTGCATTGATTGAGTTGAAAATGTTTACATCACGAACAAAATTGAAATCATCATCAAGGATAAAAATTTTTGAGATGCCTGGCATTCCACGAACGATCCAACTCTTTCTGGGTGTTGATGTTCTTCAGCTTGTAAGCTCCTGAACCAACTGGTTTTACAACCATATAAGGTCCTTCCCAGGAAGGGTCCAATTTTCTTTGGTGACGCGGAAGCTAAGGTGTTTCTCAACACCAAATCTCCGGCTAAATACCAACGATTCTTCACTCGAGTATTATAATGAGACGTTATCCTTCTTTGATAATGTTGAGTTCGTGCTATTGCCTTTGCCCTAACTTCGTCCAACAGATCAAGACTATCGAGCAGTCCTTGCTCGTTTGCTTTTTCCTCAAACTCTCGATCCCGTAATGTCCCCGCCATTATCTCCACTGGTGCCAATGCTTCGGATCCATATGCTAACCTGAATGGAGTTTCTCCTGTGGGTGTTCGAACCGTAGTTCTATAGGCCCACAAAGACGTTATGAAGTTCTTCGACCCAAGAAGCCTTGTCGCCTTCGAGTCTTCTCTTTATTCCTTCCAAGAGCGTTCGTTAGTAACCTCTACTTGTCCATTGCTCGGGGGATATGCCGCTGAGGACATACGATGCTCGATCATATATGTTCCGCAAAATTGCTCAAATTGCGGACAGTCGAACTGAGTACCATGGTCAGTGACAATAATCTTTGGAATCCCAAAGCGATATATGATTGACTCAAGCACAAATTTCTCCACTTTTTTCTTAGTAATTGCTGCCAGTGCACTGGCTTCAACCCATTTCGTGAAGTAATCAATTGCTACTATCAGATATTCCCGTCCGCCTGACGCCTTGGTGAATTTGCCCATGATATCAATTCCCCACATCGCAAAGGGAATGGGATCTAGATTGAAGTCATGGTTTCTGCCGGGCGCTTCGATACTTTAGCATGAATTAGACAGTTGCCACATCGACGAACATACTCCATAGCAGCCTTTTGGATCTTAGGCCAATATAACCCAAGTCTTAGAATTTTGTGGGCCAGGGCTCGTCCACCCATGTGAGCCCCACAAATTCCTTCATGAACCTCAACCAAAGTCGACTTTGCTCCTTCGGGGCCTATACATCTCATAAGGGGTCCAGAATAAGATCTTTTGTATAGTCTCCCATTCTGAATGACAAATCTCGTCGATCGTATCTTGATCAACCTTGCCTCTTTCGGATCCTCAGGTAATTTGTCATCTCTCAGATACTCAATTATCGGATCCATCCAAAGAACGCTCCGCTTCAATATAAGAAATTTCTTTCTCATGATAACTTGGAAATGTTATCTCTTCGATATAGACCGAAGGGTCTAGATTTTTTTCTTTGGCATTGGCTAGTCGGGATAGCTCATCTCGCCACTGAATTTTCAGTCCTCGAAATCGAGATATCTTCAAATTCGAAATTGGTTTTGAAATGCCCGCACTATCTCTTGATATTTCTGCAAGCGTGGTTCTTTAATACCATACTCCCCCCGGACTTGGTTGACTATAAGTTGAGAGTCACTATAAATAGTAACATCTGCGATAGACAATGCTTTTGACAACCGAAGTCCAGCTATCAGAGCCTCATATTCTGCTTCGTTATTACTTGCTCCGAATGCAAATCTCAAAGCATATCGAATAATAAATCCTGCTGGACTTTTCAATAGAATTCCAGCTCCTCGCTCCATCTTTATTACTCGAACCATCCGCATATACCTCCCAAGTGGTTGGTATAATGGGATCCTCAATGGTGGACTCCACTCGGTGCAGTAGTTTCTACTACAAAATCGGCTAACGCCCGAGCCTTGATTGCGGTTCTCGGGGCTTAAAGCTCACTTGGAACTCGCCGAGTTCAACCGACTAGGACACCATCCTTCCGTATAAATCAGGTTTATTAAGAACTTTACCGAGAGGAAAATTTGTAAATACCTCAATTGGATGAGCTCGAAAGTATGGCCTTAGCTTCCCGGCGGCCATCATGAGAGCCGAGCTCGCTTCTCAATCTGCGAATATCGTGTCTCCGCATCTAGCAATACGTGGCTCACATAGTAAATCGGCCACTGTTTTTTATCTTTCTCACGAACAAGTACTGCACCGACATTGAAAGGGACGTCGCTAGATATAGCTGTAATATTTCCCCCTTCTCTGGTCGGGACAAGATCGGCGGTTGTCCGAGTGCTTCTTTTAACTCCTCGAAAGCTTTCTCGGCATTCTTCGGTCCATTTTGCCTCCTTGTTGCCCCTCAAATCTTTGAGTGCCTTGAAGAATGGCAAACACTTTTCTCCAGACTTGGAGATGAATCGATTCAAAGTGGCAACTCTCCCTGTTAAACATTGCACATCACGAACAGTTTTGGGAGCCTCCATATCAATCAGAGCCTGTATTTTGGCAGGATTAGCCTCAATACCTCTCTGTGACACCATGAAGCCCAAAAATTTGCCCGAGGAAACTCCAAAGGCGCACTTTTCTCGGATTCAGCTTCATTTGATATTTTCGCAAAGATCGAGAATACCTCGACCAAATCTGCAATATGATTTGCTTTTGTAAAGCTCTTCACTAGCATGTCGTCAACATAAGCTTCAACATTCTTTCCTATCGATCTTTAAAAATCTTGTTGACGGCCCTCTGATATGTAGCTCCTGCGTTCTTCAGGCCAAATGGCATGACTTTATAGTAGTAGCTTTCACGATCAGTCATGAAAGCCATAAACTTCTCATCTTCCTTATTCATAAGGATCTGATTATACCTTGAGTAGGCATCCATGAAACTTAGAGTTTCATATCCTGCAGTCGCATCTATCAAGAGGTCAATCCGAGGCAACGGATAGCAATCTTTAGGGCAAGCTTTGTTGAGATCTGTGTAATCTGTACACATTCTCCACTTCCCATTCGCCTTTTTTACCATTACCACGTTAGCTAACCAAGTTGGGCATTCAATTGGTTCTATGAAACCAGAATTCTTCAATTTTTCAACTTCGCCCCGAACGGCTTCATACTTTTCAATGGAGAAATTTCTCCTTTTCTGTATCACTGGTTTCACCTTCGGATCTATCCAGAGTTTATGCTCTGCGACAGCCCGATCGATTCTTGGCATGTCTTCAGCAGATCATGCAAATATGTCTTTATTCTGTTGAAGAAATAACTTCAACTCATCTTTGAATTCCTCCAGTTGCTCAGACCCGATATAAGTAATCTTCTTCTTATCCTCGGTACACAGCTGGATTTGCTCCAGCTTCTCCACTGGTTCGGGCCTTTGCATTTCTGCTTCTTCCCGATCGTTTCGAACTTCTATAGGTAGGGCAATCACCTTCCTCGGGCCCTCCTTGTCTTTTAAATAGGCAACGTAACATTGCCGAGAGATCCTCTGGTCAGAGGAAACTTGACCAATTCCCATATCATTCGGGAATTTTATCTTTAGGTGTTTTGTCGAAACAATAGCACCTATCTTGGATAAAGATGGTCGCCCGAGGATAACATTGTAGGCTGGCAGCTCCCGAATCACCAAAAAATTGATTCGGACGGTTGTTTCCTTAGGAAAACTTCCAATAGATAAGTCCAACTGGACAGATCCTTCCGCCACCGCAGACGACCCTGCAAAACCATATAGATGCGTGGATGAAGGCTCCATCAAGTCCTCATCCACCTTCAGCTTTTTGATACACTTCATAAGAAATTAGGTCACCGCAGACCCGTATCAACCAAAACTCTATGCACTTCCCGACGTGCAATCTCTACCTTGATGACTATGGCGTCATCATGAGGTAAACAAACGCCTCTTTCATCCTCCTCGCCAAAGGTGATAGAATCTTCACCATTCAGCTTCTTTCGCTTCTGCGTCTCTCCGGTTCCGACAAATTTGGATTTTGTCTTCAAACTCGCGGAGTGATTCGGGCTCTGGTCCTCCGAAAATGGTAAGGAAGGTGACCGAGTAGCTTCAGTCACCTCCTTGCCCTTCTTAGACTTCGGAGCCTCCCTTGATCGTTATGAACTAGCCGAACGATCCCTTTTAGGAGCAGCCGCGCGTGGCTCACGTGGCTCCTCCCTCCTTCTGCTAACAAAATTGGACAAGTGTCCCTGAGATATTAATCTCTCAATATCTGCTTTCGATGACGACAATCATTTGTATAATGACCATAGTCCTTGTGGAATCGGCAATACTTTTCTCGATCCCGCTGCTCCCCAGTGTTTCAAAAGAATTTTAGGTGGCCACTTCAAAATATTTTTCCTTTTGATGATATTTAGAATATCAGCCCGAGGAACATTCAATGGAGTATATTCACTTTTACCGGGAGACCTCTGGCGCCAAGCCTGAGATTTTCCAACCCGATCACGGACATTTTTCTTTGGCTTCTGCTTCTAGCTCAGGAGCCTTCTGTTCCTTATTGGAGACTTTGTTATCTCCTTGGCGCGCATCTAATATCTCCATGACTTCAGCCTCGCTTCTCAGCATCTCTCGTACCAACTCAAGATAAGTTGTAGGCATATCCTGTAGTAATAACTCCAGGAGTTTCCGGTTAGTGAGTCCAAGTGAATAGAGCAATTTTGGCTACTTGCTCATCCAAATTTTTTATCTCCATCGTTACTTTGTTGAATCTTTTCGAAACTCTCTCGATTGATTCGCTCTTTCCTTGTCTAACAAGAAACAAGGTTTCTTCCATTTTCTTGACTTGTATTCCACTCTGGAATCGCCCTATGAATTTGCGCGCCAATTCATCAAAGTTTACGATCCTTCCGTAGGGGAGGTTCGAAAACCACTTTTGTGTTGCTCCGGTTAAAGATGAACCAAAAACCCCGCATAAAATTTCGTCGAATTACTCGAAATCTGCCATGGTCTCGCTGATAATAGCCAATGTGGGCCGTTGGATCTCCGGAGCCATCGAATGTAGAAAAGGTAGGCAAACGAAAGTTATGGGGAAACCGATATCCCGCAATTGGCTCGGCAAAGGGGGTTCTTCCGAATGACCGAGTAAATATCCTCGCCATCCCGCCTTTAGCCAACCGCCCTAACTTCTTATTGATGTTGGCCAATTCCCCGACCAATCTGGATCGGGTGATCTTCAGCGATATGATCACGACCTCGATTAACACGATCATCACGTGCTATTCGATCATCACGAACAGCCCGTCCTTCCCGAACATTCCGCTCGTCGCGAACTGCTCGATCATCGGGACCGGTTCTTCTGACAGTTGGTGAGTGAGTTCTCACCCCTGTGTCCAACCTTGTATTTGAATCGGTTGTACTTTCCTCGCGGTCCCGTCGAACCGATCGTCCCGCCTAGGTTGATCGTCAATTCTCCTAGGTCCTCGGTCACCTTCACGAAAGTTCTGACCGATATTCCGGTCTTCAGCCAATCTTTGATCACGTGGTTGATCACGTGGTAACGCGCGCCTCCCTGGATCGCGATGGTCAAGCTCTTGCGGTAACACCACTCGTCTAGTGAGCATGCGGAGTGCTTGGCTCACCTCCAAGAGTTGAATCTTTACTTGATTCAATTGATCTTGGAATGTATCAGGAGGATTACGTCCTCCCTAACCACCATCTACTTCGATAGGATTTTGGCTTCCCTGGGGAACATCTGGATTATTCACTCCAGGGATCTGAACACCGGAATCGCGCTGTGCAGCGGCTGCTGCCGATTTAATCACCATGGCTTTACAAGTCTTTCCCACAGACGGCGCCAAATGATGCGTCCAAAATCTGCTCAGCCCTTAGATCTCCTCGTGATGACCTGCAAAACGAAAGCGTCAGATGTGGCCCGACCGCGGGGGTCGGGAGTCCACCTCCTAAGGCTAAGTCAGTTGATGAACTTAATCACAAACGGCTCTGCTAGAAGCACAGAGCTAAGGAATAAAGAACTGGGAAAGGTGATCTAGATCGTAAGCCTCTGATAGTTTACGTCTACCAGTATGTATCTGAATCTGAGTCTGAGTCTGAGTCTCCATCTCCGTCCCTCACCTCGTATGGCAGTGAGGTTTATATAGAGTGTACCTTCGAATCTCCTTCGTTGGATGCACTTGAGCCTTCTTCGGGTAGTCGTTGGATCTTAACAGTTAGATCCGTTGAGCGATAGACTTCTACTAATTTGGACTAGTAGAGGACTCCTGAGATAACCTTTAGGTTATGCGATGATTATCCCTTCGATAATGATTAGCCGCAGCCGTCAATTTGAGTCTGCCATCATTAGGGTAATTAACCTAATTCATAAGTTGAATTAGGGCGTGCTTGTAGCTGAATAAGTTTTCTTCCTCAGCAACCCATCTTTTGGATCCGGCTCGCTCGGGAGCGAGTCGATTCCCTCTGTCTCCACCAGGGTCGAGGGTTGAACCAGGTATGAACCCGGTTCGATCATATTTTCTACATATCAGTATCTCTCCCGAGTGAGGCACTCGGGACCTTTTTTCACGGAAGAGATGAGTCAGGCCAAGGGGATGTATCTCTCCCGAGTGAGGCACTCGGGACCTTTTATGAAGGAAGAGATGCACCAGCCCGAGGGGGGTGTATCTCTCCCGAGGGGGGGACTCGGGATTTTAGTTCCCCACAACAATGAGATAATTAAATCCTAACAATTTAGCGAGCATATAGCATTCACCAATATACAATTAAGAAAATACTAGAATATAAAAACTTTCCTGAGGAGAACAAGTTAGATATTTCATGATTGCTAAATCAAGCGGTTGTTAGATAAACAAAATACCATTTTGAGGCAATATTGACGATCATAAGAACCTTTCCACTGTAAAAGCTCAAGTCAACAACATTTCCATTGATATCCTGTTGCAATTCATTTACCAATTATAAACGACCAAGGAGAAAGACATCATGATAGAAAAACATGATTCAGCAGAAAACCACTAAACCCATCTCAGTATAAACAGACCTCAGATTGTAAAACAGAAAAGAAATAGTGAAACCTCAATTGAACAAATCAGACAATAGGGCCTTCAAATCAGAGGAAAATGAGAAAACCCAATAAAACAAAAGGGGAAAAGATGAATCCGAAGATAAAATAGCAAGAGAAAAACCATGTACCTTGATCACTTGATGGTGAAATCAAAAATGGATTTGGGCAGTTCTTCTGCCATGTTTTGAAGAGAATCGGATGGGTTTCGATAGCTGAAGAAGAAGAAGAAGAGGGCAAAACTGAGGATGAGTATTGACAGCAAAATCGTGGATATGTAGCACGCAACTTCCCCATTCAAAGAAACCCCAAAATCCAATTCAATGAACACTATTACAGAAAGAAATATTCATTGGATATCATTTCTGTCACCATTAAAATATTGTAAGTTCTGGGAGCTTGCATTTGGCCATTTTGGTTTTGACTTCGTTTCTCAAGACAGATTGTAGTTGAAACTTGAAAATTTGGTTTCTGGAGGGACCATTCAAAGCAAGTGACGGTCTGTACTTTCGAAGAATCATTGTGAAACAACTCAGCATGACGTTCGTATGATCATATGACTGATAAATATCTTTCCCAATTCCCACCCAAATCTGTACAATTTGTGGGGTATAATAATTGTAAATAATTTTTTTTATTATTTTTACATGAAAGATAGATTTAATATTTTACAAATTTAAAAAATAAAACTAATTATGATGTCTTGCTTCTTTTGTTTTCTAATCCTTGTTTTTAACTTTTTTATATCCTCAATGAAAAGAAGGAAATTAAATGCCCTCATGATATTAACTTATCTTTAGCTATTGGATCATCTCATGGTATTATTTTGTATGAAAGGCTCAGCCAAATAAAAGAAAGTGAAGATTGCACTGAGCCACTGATTGTGATGCAGATGATATATATTATCATTGATGCTGCCAACCATATAGGCAACAGACAACCTCAAAAAGGTAACAGAACTGTAAATTCTATGTTGAGAGTGAAAATCAGTACTGTGCTTTAAAGCATTAAATGTCCATGTAATGTTTTTTTCTTTCTTTCCTTGTAATTTCAATGATGATCGAGCTTTATTCCCTACTTCTCATACATATTGTTTCACAGGAAATTAAGATGTCATTACCTACTTTCAAATCCGGCCCTAGCAGTAACACTTGAAGATCTTCAGTACTACTACATTGACATTCTAGTGGTAATCAAGTTGTTGCATTCTGTTTATACTGAATTAATTAACCTTTTTGTAGGTAAATCTGATTAAATGACACTAATAATTAGTTTGTTGTATGGTCTTAGGAGGCAATGCGAGAAAGGCTGGGTATCATGCATGCAGAAAAAGCTACAACTTCTTCTTCATGCATGACATCACAAGTTCATTTAGGCCGGCCTGCAGGTATTCTTACAGCATTGATATGATGGGTGTTGGTGGATCTGGAAAGACGACTCTCATGGATGTTCTCGTTGGAAGAAAAAGTGGAGGTACTATATATTAAAGGAGACATTAGAATTGGGGGATAATATCCAAAGGTTCAAGCAACATTTGCAAGGGTATAGATCTGGTTACTGTGAGCACGACTCTCACCAGAAATTGATTCTAAAAGAAGATCTGTATGTAACCTAGCTAGCTAGCTTTAGAGTGAATTTGAACGTTTCTTTCTTGATCCCTAGCTTCTTAATTTGTGGAAACCTAATATTAGCTAGAACTGGTAAATGCTAATTGGCATGCAGGAATTTGTAGATGAAGTAGCTAGTCCTTGAGATTATTATTGAGTATTCTCTTGTAGGCATGCCACATGTTACGTACTGGTCTATATATATATCAACTGAGCAACGTAAGCTAGCTAGCGTCTTACAATAGCTAGCTGTGGAGCTTGTTGCCATTAACCCATCTGTTATTTTCTTGGATGAACCCACATCCACACTTAGTTGTGATGAGGGCAGTAAAAAATGCGGTTAATACGAGATGGACACTTGTTTGCACTATCTATCTTCGATCGTCTGTTTTGATCATGAGCCACTTTCTTGTATGTTGATCTGCTGGTACTTAAAAATATTTTTCCCAAAGTAAAACAGGAGGAGAATCACTGAGGTAAAACTCTATATTGGGGTCTGCTGTTGGAGGATCTTTCACTGATCGAGCCCAGTCAGGAAGAGGCTGCTTTAGAGAATCGAACACTTCTGGATGGCAAACTTTCTGGAAAGGGCTAGTGTCAAAGGCTGATTTCAACCGTCAGAATGGCCTTCCACACATCATTCTGCCCATCCCTATAAGCCTGAGTGTTGAAGGGAATCATTAAATAACTGAAAGGCTTACTATTCAAATACTTCCGAATGTAGGCCTTCCTGATCGTCTCAGATATGTGTTCGGGCTTGGAAGGAGCCTTGATCCTAAAGCTCTTCTTTCTCCTTGAAGAGGCCTATACCCCCTCTCTATTGCTGACCTGAAGGAGTTGGGATAAGGCTTTGGTTGTTGTTGTGTATTATTTACATTTTGAAACTTGGTTCTCTACCCGAGTATTACATTTTTTTTATTATTTTTTTTTTTTGAGAGATAGTTTGATGCTCAATTTAACCTGCAACTAATTTCTCAGGTTTATCCTTCTCTTTTAGGTGATTATCAGACTAGACTATTTACATTCTGGACAGTAAGTGTTGTTCAAGCTTCGTATTCATAATTCCTCGGCTCGTTCCCATTTAGAACTCACAAGATTCTTTTTGCAGGCAGACATGTATAACCGAACAGGTTGTTACAACTTGTTATGTCCAGGTTTTGTGCATGTAACTAGGGAGATAGCGTTGGTGTTTCTATTGAGCCATCTGTATATAATGAAGCCCAGAAGGAAATAGTTATTGGTATGTTTCAGGTAAATTAAATCAAAACCCTTGATTTGTTTTTAAAACCCGAAAAAGAAGAAGAAGTATTATTTAGCATCCAACTTTCCACCGCATCCCATATACTTAAGTTCAGTTTTCTCATGGTAACTGGGTCAGCAGCTGGAGAACAATTTGATAATGACGTCTCTAAAGAAGCTGGCTCAGATGTTGTTGATGGGATTAGACTAGCATCAACAGCTTTGGAATTTGGAGACGTGAAAATCTTTGAGAATTTTACCATTATCATGAATGGTTTGATCATAGACTCTGAGCTTCTGCAACATGTTCGATTGAAGTACTATTGAGCTTTAATGTAGTCAGAAAGGCTTCCTCCATGATCATCTTCCTGAAGGCATCAATTGTAAGTTAGTTAATGGAATACTTTCTGAAATTGTCAATGTGGCTGATGCGATGCGAGCTTGAAATCTTACAGAGTGTTGCAGCTCTACAGAGGCGGAGGAAGATCGCTGAGAAGACTCAAGGCCTTGCAAAGCTTATTCCAGTTGGAGATAAGCTTAACGCTGCTGAGATGCTCCAAGCTGCTTTCAAATACGTGAAGTATTTGCATGCACAAGTAGGAATTCTTCATTCAAGTACTTAATTAAGGATTAATGAGATTTTATTTGTTTAATGAGTGCAATTAAAAATGTTTTAATTTTGTATTATTTGCTTTATTTTTGTGTAGAAAGATAAGGATGAGAACAACAATATTGAAGGTCTAGGAGTTCTTATATCCCCAAGAATTCAAAAGAAGCTTTACTTGGAAGAGAAGTGTTTGGTTCCTACATGGCTTATTGAAGCCTTAGCAAAGAATGAGGAGATTAAGTTAAATTTGATCATCGCGAAAGGTCTCGTTAAGTTGATTGAATCAGGGTGTTTGTAAAGAATGATAAACTGAATTAACTACTAATTGTGTTGTGTTCTTACAATATTCATTTTTTTGTTGTACACATCTTAACCTAGATGTTCAATTTGTAATTTAGTTAAGTTTGTATGTCAATCTTTTTCTTGTAAGTATTGTACAAGAAATAGATTATTGTTGTCGTGCTTATTTCTTTTTATAGTAGATATTATTTGTTCTTTTAAATTTTAATTATAATCAAAGTAGCTAGACTTTTGGGTAAAGGCCTGGATATTAAAAAAAACTAAGAGCCACATCTCAATTGCTGGTTGAGTTAGAGCAATTGAATGGGTTGGCCAAAGTCATTTTCAATCAAATAGGAACTGTGCTTGGGACCTCATGAATTTGGAGGTTTCTGGGCAGGCAAACTGATATGAAATGTAGAGCCGGATAACTTGTTGGCCTCCAAAATGGATATCATGGAAACAGTATCAAATGAACTGTTTTGTCCCATGACCAACTTTTCAAAAGTTTAATTCGTGTACACTAACTTGATAGCTTCATTTCCGCTGGAGGGGAAACTTAATTGGAGGTGGGAATGGAAATTGGGATAAGTATTCTTGGAGATGTGGGGATTGATTCATCCCTTTTGATAACAGCCACCCTTTTGATAACAGCCACCTTCACTGTCATCAATAAGGCCTGTTAATACCTCCCAGAACCTCTCTGCTTGTGGTCCAGGCTTCACAATACATCACTCCAGAAATTTGAGACATGACCGGTAAAACTGCAAAAAAGTTGTACTAATTAAGCAAGACAAAAGTTCGTCTATTTATTTGAGATTTGAGTCTAAGCCTTTATTTGGTTGGGCCAAGCACATGGTAATTCTTAGTCAATTCTGGTTTGGGGCGTGTGCTTATTTCCCAAGAGGAGATCAACTTCTCCACTTCCCTCTCGATTTGGTGCCATGGATGCAACCTCCAACCCCATCAAGTACTCAGAGTAGGAGGTCTAGGAGGAACGGCTCTAGGGTTATCCCAATCGCTACTCCCACATCTACGGACAAGCTGACGATGCGTGAAGTAGGCCCTCCAATGTTTGTTTGGGGAACCAACATCAGCGTAGAGGATGTTAATGCTGCCATTCTCCGGTTCCTGAGACACTTCATAGACCACCCATCTCACACCGAGGGGAAATACATGGGGGCAATTCATCACATTCTTGATGTGGAAGGGGAATCACTCGATGTCGATGCTCAGGATGTCTATGACTACGATTCCGACCTCTACACCAAGATGGTTCGTTACCCACTCGAGGTGTTGGCAATCTTCGATATTGTTCTCATGAATTTGGTTAGCCGCATCAAACCTCTGTTCGAGTAGCACATCCAAGCTCGAATTTTCAACCTCTAAATGTCCGTTTCCATAAGGAATCTTAACCCATCTGATCAGCTTCTCTTTCTTATTTTTAATTTTATTAGCGCTGAGAAAGTTAATTGTATATCATATTAAGACTTCTAATGCTTTTGGATTTCATATGACCAGACATCGAGAAGATGGTTTTTGTGAAAGGTATGATCATCAATTGTAGTTTGATAATACCTGAAATCAAGGAAGCTGTATTCAGATGCCTTGTTTGTGGGTTCTACTCCGACCCTATAGTTGTAGACCAAGGTAAGTTATCAGTCCAAGCTTGTTTGGTGTTTTACTTTGATTTTACTTGTGATATATAAAACATGAATTATAGCACAAAAATTTTCGCAAGGCCTAGCATTGATTATATGGAAACATGTTTTCTTGTGGTGGATGCAGTCACCTTCAGATATTTTATTAGTTTAACAGTTTATGAAAATTTGGTCTTGAAGTACCATATCTAAGTACAATTGGGGCATCAATGTATCTTGCTAATAGTACACAATTGAATGTAGTATTTTCTATAAGTGTATTAGCAAGATTTATCTCTTATCCAATGCGAAGACACTAAAATATTATTAAACATATATTTCAGTATCTTCAAAGAATTATTGACATGATGTTATTTTATAAATGTGGACATCAACTAACTAGTTTTGCAAATGCAGGATATTTATCTGATTTGCATAAAACTAGATTTCAAACAGGTTATTTATTCACAAGTGAAGGAAGCATGCAGTCTTCTACTAAAAAAGGGGTTTCAACAATATTATACGAAGATAATGCTACATGCATAGCTCAATTGAAAGTAGGATACATTAAAGGAAATAGAACAAAACATATTTTACTCATGAAATTCTTCTTTACTCATGATCTTTAACAAAATGAAGAAATTTATGTTCATTGAATTTGTTCAAGTGATAACTTGACAGGTTTATTTATTGAGGCATTACCTACTTCAAATTTTGAGAAGTTGGTTTATGACATTGCAATGTGCGTATTCAAAGATACTCAATGATGTTATCATCGGGGGAGTAAAATTCGTGCTTGCACTCTTTTTTCCTTCACAAAAGTTTTGTCCCATTGGATTTTCTTAGTAAGATTTTTAATGAGGTAATTACCAATACGTATTATTTAAATATATATACTCTTTTTTCCTTCACTAAGATTTTTTCCCACAGGGTTTTTTTTTTAGTAAGGTTTTAATGAGGTACATTATCCATTGATGGACATTCAAGGGGGAGCGTTATAAATAATATTTATTTATAGATGTCTATTACCCTTAAAGATATTGTAATTTCAATTGAAGATTTCAACTACTTTAGGATGCAATCTTGGTGATGCACATTCTCATATTATTGAAGATTACAACCATCTCATACACAATGTTGGCGGACAATATTTCCATTCTATGCACCTTCTATCTTGGGCGACAATTTCTCCTTCCATATCAAGATTATTTTATTGTGTGTGAGAATCATATATTGTATTTTTTTGTAAACTCTGATATTACCATATCAGAGCAGATGTTAGTTCCATTATAAATATATAATAATTAACTCAATAGAATAATTGAACTCATCTTGTCTTTCTTCTTTGTATTCAATATATTTTCTTTATTTTATAACAAAAAAAAAAATTAAGTTGAGTTTAATCAGTTAACTAAATACCTTCACTAAAGGCGTGAAGGGCGTTTTGTAAGGTTTTGGACTTTGGAGAGGGTGCATCATGTTTCCAAAGAAGACAAAAGGGGTCTCCATGTAAAAGAATTCTTACAAATATTATTTAGGATTTCAAATAAATTTATTTAGCAATATTATATCAAGACCGAAAAGAGAAAGACAATATGTCGACAATATATTGCCAATAAATAGGCAAAATTTTGATGATTATTCGTTTTATCACAATAAATTAAGCGATGATCTCGAAAATCCTCTGCATAATTGGAAATACAAAGGGAGCCTTTTTCAGAATCTTTAAGGTCAACCCACAATCTTACCAATTCTGCCACAATGACTTAGGCATCAAAAGGCAAGTTAGGCAAAATGCCAAATGTAGCTAGGGAGGATAACAAATGAAAGGATTTCTAGAAATAATTCAAGTTAAGAAGGGATTTTGTAGTGGAATCTTCGTGGTAATCTTACCAACCCTATCCCAATAATTTAGGCCTCAAAAGGCAACGTGCCAAATATGGTTAAGAAGGAGAATATGTATTGTAAATATATTTAAAATTTAATTAATATTATTTTATATTTTTATATAAATATATGTTTTAATCGAGTCTTTTATCCTATGGTTTTTATTTTGTCCCACACATTGGGTTGAGAGGAGTTGATTATATCGTTTATATATAGTAAGGGCCTATACAATATTAATTTGGGGTTAAGGATCAAACCCTGTGCGACGCGAATCGAGCCTAAACCGTATCGTGACCCTGCTATATATATATATATATATATTAATAATCCTCAACAAGATTTCAACAATATGCATGGAAGAATTTATGAAATAATCCGAGGTATTAAGGGATTTTGTAGGAAAATCTACATGGAAGAATTTCTAGGAAACAATTAAAATTTGCCAAGTGCCAACATCCAAGGAACTTAATTTCGCCGAATTTCGGCGAAATATCAATTCATCCCCCTGGCGAACCGAAACCAGGGGGCGAAATGATATCGGCGATATCTAGCCATTTCTCCCGATATATCGCGATATATCGAAAAATATCATTTTTCTATTTTTTTTCCGATTCTTATATTATTTCTTGCACTTTTTAAGCGATTTCTCTCACAATTCTATCCCATCTTACCAATTCTATCCCAATGATTCAAAGACTAAAAAGTTAATGTGTTTAATGTAATTAGGAGGAGAATCTTCATAAAATAATTTATAAATAGGAAGACATTTTATAGCAAAATCTTCAAGATTAATGAGCAATCTTACCAACTATATTCTAGTGATTTAGCCCTCAAAAGTCAACATGCCAAATGTGGTTAGGGAAGAATATATACATGAAATAATTTATGGAAAACAATTTAAATTAGGAAGGATTTTGTAATAGAATTTTCAGAGTGAATGGATAATCATTCCAATTATGTCCAAACGATGTAGGCCTCAAAAGGTAATATGTTAAATATGATTAGGTAGAAGAATTTAAATGGAAGAATTTATAGGAAATAATTCAAATTAATCACATATTTGCATTAAATTAGAATATGCATAAAATTTACAAAAATTATTGACTAAAAATTCTAAAAACTGGGGGCGAAAATTTCCAAATGGGGGGAGTGAATGGATAATCATTCCAATTATGTCCAAATGATGTAGGCCTCAAAAGGTAATATGTTAAATATGATTAGGTAGAAGAATTTAAATGGAAGAATTTATAGGAAATAATTCAAATTTATCACATATTTGCATTAAATTAGAATATGCATAAAATTTACCAAAATTATTGACTAAAAATACTCAAAACTGGGGGGCGAAAATTTTCAAATGGGGGGCGAAATATCGCCGAAATCTCAGCGATATTTCGCCATTTTGCCCGGATCGTCGCCTAGCGAACCGGGCGAAACGAACGTTCCTTGCCAACACCCCGATTGACCGAAACATGCACCCGAAATTTCGGAGAAATGACGGTCCATGATCTTCATCAATGGACTTCATCTTCCCAAGTTAGGTTTAACGAAATTTATTTTTCTACCCCAAAAATAGAGAATCCAGTTGAGAAAGTTCCATTTTTAATAGAAACTCCAAACAAAGAAAAGTATTATATATAGGTCACAGAAGGGAACAAATTACACTTGGGAACAAATCATCCGCAAATTTTCTATTTATTATATTACCTTAATTTCCTTCAGAGCTATTTAAATGGTATGGGGTTCATTGGACCCAAAAAAAAAAATCAGTTGATCTGAAGAAACTCGAAACCATGAATGCCTTGATTTTGATCGTAGTCCTGGTGTTTTCATCGTCCTTACTCGAGCCATATTTTGTGCAAGGAAAAATGGGTGTTCATGTCATAAATGACTTGGGTCCAAATGAGATACTAAATCTCCATTGCAAATCCAAAGATAACGACCTGGGTCCTCAAATAGTTGCTTATGGCAAGGAGTTTGAGTGGCGCTTCAACCTTAATTTTTTTGCAACGACGCTTTTTTGGTGCTGCATGGATTGGAAAGCCAAGCACAGTTGTTTTGACATCTATAAACCCGATAGGGATGATTATAGAAGTTGCAACGCTGAGAGAAGCCAAGAATGCTATAGGAAGGTAAGACCGGATGGCATATATTTCAGCCCATTTCCGAACACTGAATTCTGGAAGGTGTTCTCATGGTAGTGATTTCAAGGATATATACTACTAACCAAAGTTGGTATGTTAAAGCGGTTAAAGACTCAACTTCCCTAGGTGAGGTCTTTGGGTTCACACCCACTCGGCGGCATTAATATAAAAGCTCCCCTTGAGCGCCGACTCTCTTTGTTTACCTTCTTATATTTATCATGAATAAATGATCTATAAAAATGTGCCATGCTTTTACTTGATTTCTATGCCACGCTTCTTCTCGATGAAAAATGGGAAATTGGGATAATTAAGTATTCTTGGAGATGTGGGGATTGATTCATCCCTTTTGATAACATTCACGTACCTTCAGTGTCATCAAAAAGGCCTGTTAATACCTCCCAGAACCTCTCTGCATGCTTGTGGTCCAGGCTTTACAATACATCACTCCAGAAATTTGAGACATGACCGGTAAAACTACAAAAAAGTTGTACTAATTAAGCAAGACAAAAGTTAAGTTGGTCTATTTTTATAACTGCTGGCATCTGCAGCAAAATCTTCAAGATTAATGAGCAATCTTACCAACTATATTCTAGTGATTTAGTCCTCAAAAGTCAACATGCCAAATGTGGTTAGGGAAGAATATATACAGAAAATAATATATGGAAACAATTTAAATTATGAATGGATTTTGTAATAGAATCTTCATAGTGAATGGATAATCATTCCAATTATGTCGATGTAGGCCTCAAAAGGTAATATGTTAAATATGACTGGGTAGGAGAATTTTTTGTTTGTTTGGAAGAAGTAGCTGATAATATTAATAAAAGAAGAGACTATACATGAGATTACAGATGGTAATAAGTTTTGCCAGAGGCGTCACTATAAACAAGCTCAGCCAACCTAGGCGGAAAAAAGGGCGTACCCAGTGCCGAAGCTCCCACACTGTGGGGTCTGGGGAAGGGACTTTCTAGGCAGCCTTACCCCTGCTTTGCAGAGAGGCTGATTGGAACCCGTGACCTCCAGCGCACAATGGAGAGACTCCACAATTGCGCCAGGCCCGCCCTTCAGAATTTAAATGGAAGAATTTATAGGAAATAATTCAAATTTATCACATATTTGCATTAAATTAGGATATGCATCAAATTTACCAAAATTATTGACCAAAAATACTCAAAACCTGGGGCGCAAAACTTCCAAATGGGGGGAGGCGGGTGAAATATTTTGCTGAAATCTCGGCGATATTTCGTCATTTCGCCCGATTTGTCACCTAGCGAACCGGGCGAAACGAACGAAAGTTCGTTCTTCCCAACACCCTGATTGACCGAAACATGCACCCGGAATTTCGGGGAAATGACGATCCATGATCTTCATCAATGGACTTCATCTTCCCAAGTTATGAGAGCACGTGGATTGAGATCTACGAATTAATTTTGTTTTTTAGGTAAAAGATCTCTGAATGAATAGAGAATCAAAATAGATTTGATTTAGGTTTAACGAAATTTATTTTTCTACCCAAAAAAATAGAGAATCCAATTGAGAAAGGTCCCTTTTTAGTAGAAAATCCAAATAATGAAAAGTATTATATATAGGTCACGAAGGGAAAAAAATTACACTATAGTTGGGAACAAATCATCCGCAAATTTTCTATTTATTATATTACCTTAATTTCCTTCAAAGCTATTTAAATGGTATGGGGTTCATTGGACAAAAATAAAATAAAATTAATTGATCTGAAGAAACTCGAAACCATGAATGCCTTGATTTTGATCGTTGTCCTAGTGTTTTCATCATCCTTACTCGAGCCATATTTTGTGCAGGGAAAAATGGGTGTTCATGTTATAAATGACTTGGGTCCAAATGAGATACTAAATCTGCATTGCAAATCCAAAGATGATGACCTTGGTCCTCAAACACTTGCTTATGGCAAGGAGTTTGAATGACGCTTCAACGTTAATTTTTGGGCAACGACGCTTTTTTGGTGCTGCATGGATTGGAAAGCCAAGCACGGTTGTTTTGACATCTTTAAACCCGAAAGGGATGTTTATAGAAGTTGCAACGCTGGGATAAGCCAGGAATGCTATAGGAGGGTAAGACCGGATGGCATATATTTCAGCCCATTTCCGAACACCGAATTCTGGAAGGTGTTCTCATGGTAGTGATTTCAAGGATACTACTATGTACCCTGTGGATCACAGACTCTCTGTGTTTACCTTCTTATATTTATCATGAATAAATGATGAATAAAAAAGGCTTCTTGCGCCATCCTTCTACTTGACCTGTAAAACTGCAAAAAGGTTGTACTAACTAAGCAAGACAAAAGTTAAGTTGGTCTCTTTTTACAACTGCTGGCATCTGCAGCAATGGTTTTCCAATATAAAGTCGTCATATTAGAAACTGACTGTACATATGAAGAAGTTCACCATTCAATAAATCACTTCACAAACCAAAATCTATTCGAATGGCACCAACATTACTTATTTTGTCTGCTTAAATATCCCATCAGGGAAGTAAATCATTAATGGTGTGTTTAGGTTAATCTGCAGAACCTTTCTATAGTTAGAACCAGCAATAAATGAGCTGGGAGCTTTTGGGTTAAGGGATGTTCAAAAAATGATGGGTTTTCTTAAGGGATGGTTTTGGAGAGGAATTTTGGTTAAGTTTAGGTTAACAGAACTTTGGATGGGCTAAAGAATTGTGTAACCCTGGGAGTTGGCCCTCCAATGTTTGTTTGGGGAACCAACATCAGCATAGAGGATGTTAATGCTGCCATTCTCCGGTTCCTAAGACACTTCACAGACCACCCATCTCACACCGAGGGGAAATACATGAGGGCAATTCATCACATTCTTGATGTGGAAGGGGAATCACTCGATGTCGATGCTCAGGATGTCTATGATTACGATTCCGACCTCTACACCAAGATGGTTCGTTACCCACTCGAGGTGCTGGCAATCTTCAATATTGTTCTCATGAATTTGGTTAGCCGCATCAAACCTCTGTTCGAGTAGCACATCCAAGCTCGAATTTTCAACCTCTAAATGTCCGTTTCCATGAGGAATCTTCACCCATCTGGTCATCTTCTCTTTCTTATTTTTTAATTTTAATAGCGTTGAGAAAGTTAATTGTATATCATATTCAGACTTCTAATGCTTTTGGATTTCATATGACCAGACATCGAGAAGATGGTTTCTGTGAAAGGTATGATCATCAATTGTAGTTCCATAATACCTGAAATCAGGGAAGCTGTATTAAGATGCCTTGTTTGTGGGTTCTACTTCGACCTTATAGTTGTAGACCAAGGTAAGTTATCAGTCCAAGCTTGTTTGGTGTTTTACTTTGATTTTACTTGTGATATATAAAACATGAATTATAACACAATAATTTTCGCAAAGGCCTAGCATTGATTATATGAAAACATATTTTCTTATGGTGGATGCAGTCACCTTCAGATATCTTATTAGTTTAACAGTATATGAAAATTTGGACATGCGTCTATTGGATATTATTACAGCCTATTTATATGTCTCACTCGAGTGTGAAATTTATATGAAAATCCTTGAAGGATTCAAATGACTGAAGCATATAAAAATTCCTAGGAAGTTTGTTCAATAAGGTTTCAGAGATGATCAATGCATATATGATATAATCTCCTTAGTGGATATTTATTAAATGAAAAGTATAAAAATGATATAATTTATTATTGTGCCTTTATTAAAGGATATTGATCTAAATTTAATAAGTGTATATGATGATGATTTAAATATCATTGGAACTCCTGAAGAGCTTCCAAAAGCAATAGACTATTGGAAGAAAGAATCTGAAATGAAAGATCTTGGAGAGACAAAGTATTTATCATTTGACGAATAGAATACTCGTTCATCAATAAACTTCTATAGAGAAGGTTTTGAAGCGGTTTTACATGGATAAAATATATCCATTAAGTACCCCAATGGTTGTGAGATCGCTCGACATAAATAAAAGATTCATTTCAACCCCATGAAAACATAAAGAACTTATTGGTTTTGAAGTACCATATCTAAGTACAATTGGGGCATCAATGTATCTTGCTAATATTATACAATTAAATTAGCATTTTCTATAAGTGTATTAGCAAGATTTATCTCTTCTCCAATACGAAGACACTAAAATGTTATTAAACATATATTTCAGTATCTTCAAAGAATTATTGACGTGATGTTATTTTATGAATGTGGACATCAACTAACTAGTTTTGCAGATGTAGGATATTTATTTGATTTGCATAAAACTAGATTTCAAACAGGTTATTTATTCACAAGTGAAGGAAGCATGTAGTCTTTTACTAGAAAAGGGGTTTCAACAATATTATACGAAGATAATGCTACATGCATAGCTCAATTGAAACCAGGATACATCAAAGGAGATTAAACAAAACATATTTCACTGAAAATTTTTCTTCACTCATGATCTTCAACAAAATGAAGAAATTTATATTTATTGAATTCGTTCAAGTGATAACTTGACAGGTTTATTTATTGAGGCATTGCCTACTTCAAATTTTGAGAAGCTGGTACATGACATTGGAATGTGCGTATTCAAAGATACTCAATGATGTTATCATCAGGGGGAGTAAAATCCGTGCTACACTTTTTTACTTTACAAAAGTTTTGTCCCATTGGGTTTTCCTGGTAAGTTTTTAATGAGGCAGTTACCAATATGTATTATTTAGATATATATACTCTTTTTCCTTCACTAAGATTTTTTCTCACAGGGTTTTTTTTTTAGTAATGTTTTAATGAGGTACATTATCTATTGATGGACATCCAAGGAGGAGCGTTATAAATAATATTTATTTATAGATGTCAATTACTCTTAAAGATATTGTAATTCAAATTGAAGATTTCAACTACCTTAGGATGCAATCTTGGTGATTCATATTCTCATATTACTGAAAATCACAACTATCTCATAAACAATGTTGGCAGTCAATATTTTCATTCTATGCACCTTTTATCTTAGGTGACAATCTATCCTTCCATATAAAGATTATCTTATTGTGTGTGAAAATCATATATTGTATTTTTTTGTAGACTCTGATATTACCATATCAGAGAAGATGTTAGTTCCATTATAAATCTGTAATGATTAACTCAATAGAATAATTGAACTCATCTTGTCTTTCTTCTTTGTATTCAATATATTTTCTTTATTTTATAACAAAAAAAAATTAAGTTGAGTTTAATTAATTAACTAAATACCTTCACTAAAGGCATGAAGGGCGTTTTGTAAGGTTTTGGACTTTGGAGAGGGTGCATTATGTTTCCAAAAAAGACAAAAGGGGTCTCCATGTAAAAGAATTCTTACAAATATCATTTAGGATTTCAAATAAATTTATTTAGCAATACAATACAAGATATCGACAATATATTGCCAATATATAGGCAAAATTTTGATGATTATTCGTTTTATCACGATAAATCAAGCGATGATCTCGAAAATTCTCTGCATAATTGGAAATACAAAGGGATTCTTTTTTCAGAATCTTTAAGGTCAACCCACAATCTTACCAATTCTGCCACAATGACTTAGGCATCAAAAGGCAAGTTAGGCAAAATGCCAAATGTAGTTAGGGAGGATAACAAATGAAAGGATTTCTAGAAATAATTCAAGTTAAGAAGGGATTTTGTAGCGGAATCTTCGTGGTAATCTTACCAACCCTATCCCAATAATTTAGGCCTCAAAAGGCAACGTGCCAAATATGGTTAGGAAGGAGAATATGTGTTGTAAATATGTTTAAAACTTAATTAATATTATTTTATATTTTTATATAAATATATGTTTTAATCGTGTCTTTTATCCTATGGTTTTTATTTAGTCCCACATTGGGTTGAGAGGAGTTGATTATATCGTTTATATATAGTAAGGGCCTATGTAATGTTAATTTGGGGTTACGGATCGAACCCTATGCGACGCGAATTGAGCCTAAACCCTATTGTGACCCTACTATATATATCCTACTATATATATATATATATATATATATATATATATATATATATATATATATATATATATATATATATATATATATATATATATATATATATATATATATATATATATATATTAATAATCCTCAACAAGATTTCAACAATATACATGGAAGAATTTCTAGAAATCAGTTAAAATTTGCCAAGTGCCAACATCCAAGGAACTTAATTTTGCGAAATATCAATCACCCCCTGGTGAATCGAAACCAGGGGCGAAACGATATATCGCCATTTCTCCTGATATATCAGAAAATATCATTTTTTTTTAATTTTTTTCCCTATTCTTATATTATTTCTTGCACTTTTTAAGCGATTTCTCTCGCGATTCTATCCCAAAATCTTACCAATTCTATCCCAATGATTCAAGACTCAAAAGTTAATGTGTTTACTGTAATTAGGAGGGAATCTCCATAGAATAATTTATAGATAGGAAGACATTTTATAGCAAAATCTTCAAAATTAATGAGCAATCTTACCAACTATATTCTAGTGATTTAGCCATCAAAAGTCAACATGCCAAATGTGGTTAGGGAAAATATATACATGAAATAATTTATGGAAACAATTTAAATTATGAATGGATTTTGTAATAGAATATTCATAGTGAATGGATAATCATTCCAATTATGTTCGAATGATGCAGGCCTCAAAAGATAATATGTTAAATATGACTAGGTAGAAGAATTTATAGAAAATAATTCAAATTAATCACATATTTGCATTAAATTAGAATATGCATCAAATTTACCAAAATTATTGACTAAAATTACTCAAAACTGGGTGCGAAATTTCCAAATGGGGGGGGGCGAAATATCGCCGAAATCTCAGCGATATTTCGCCATTTTGCCCAGTTCATCGCCTTAGCGAACCGGGCAAAACGAACGAAAGTTCGTTCCTTGCCAACACCCCGATTGACCGAAACATGCACCCAAAATTTCAGAGAAATGATGGTCCATGATCTTCATCAATGGACTTCATCTTCCCAAGTTAGGTTTAACGAAATTTATTTTTCTACCCCAAAAATAGAGAATCCAGTTGGGAAAGGTCCATTTTTAGTAGAAAATCCAAACAAAGAAAAGTATTAAATATAGGCCACAGAAGGGAAACAATTACACTATATTTGGAACAAATCATCCGCAAATTTTCTATTTATTATATTACCTTAATTTCCTTCAGAGCTATTTAAGTGGTATGGGGTTCATTGGACCATAAAAAAAAAAAAAAAAAAAAAAAAATCAGTTGATTTGAAGAAACTCGAAACCATGAATGCCTTGATTTTGATCGTAGTCCTAGTGTTTTCATCGTCCTTACTGAGCCATATTTTGTGCAAGGAAAAATGGGTGTTCATGTCATAAATGACTTGGGTCCAAATGAGATACTAAATCTCCATTGCAAATCCAAAGATAACGACCTGGGTCCTCAAATAGTTGCTTATGGCAAGGAGTTTGAGTGGCGCTTCCATCTTAATTTTTTTGCAACGACGCTTTTTTGGTGCTGCATGGATTGGAAAGCCAAGCACAGTTGTTTTGACATCTATAAACCCGATAGGGATGATTATAGAAGTTGCAACGCTGAGAGAAGCCAGGAATGCTATAGGAAGGTAAGACCGGATGGCATATATTTCAGCCCATTTCCGAACACTGAATTCTGGAAGGTGTTCTCATGGTAGTGATTTCAAGGATATATACTACTAGCCAAACTTGGTATGTTAAAGCGGTTAATGACTCAACTTCTCTAGGGCAAGTCTTTGGGTTCACACCCACTCAGCGGCATTAATATAAAAGCTCCCCCTGAGCGCCGACTCTCTGTGTTTACCTTCTTATATATTATCATGAATAAATGATCTATAAAAATGTGCCATGTTTCTACTTGATTTCTATGCCACGGTTCTTCTAGATGAAAAATGGGAAATTGGGATAATTGGGATAATTAAGTATTCTTGGAGATGTGGGGATTGATTGATTCATCCCTTTTGATAACACTCACGTACCTTCACTGTCATCAATAAGGCCTGTTAATACCTCCCAGACCTCTCTGCATGCTTGTGGTCCAGGCTTCACAATACATCACTCCAGAAATCTGAGACATGACCGGTAAAACTGCAAAAAAGTTGTACTAATTAAGCAAGACAAAAGTTAAGTTGGTCTATTTTTACAACTCTGCAACAATGGTTTTCCAATATAAAGTCGTCATATTAGAAACTGACTGTACATATGAAGAAGTTCACCATTCAATAAATCACTTCACACACCAAAATCTATTCGAAATGGCACCAGCATTGTAGGAGTGGAAAGACGCATATTCCAATATAAATATCAGGGAAATTTCAAATTTGATGTTCAGAATTTTGATTTAAAATGGACTATTGCCCCTATATTTTGGTAATCACTTTCTACTTTGTGCCAAGTTGCCAACATGAGCTCATGGCACTCTTTATGAATTACTGAGAAGTGTATAATCTGGTCTAAAAGAAAATTGTAGTCAATAGAAAGCATAATGCAGAGAAAAAGAAATTATTGTAGACAGAGGATGGTCTGCCCAATTTAACTGCAAACAGAGGAAGGATAGATTTGAAGGTACCAGCTAATAGAAGACCAAAGAAAATTTTCTTACACAAGTTGCACTAGGTGAGTGACCTTTACGAGGGGGAACCTTCAAAGTCCTGTCATGGGTAACTGCAATCTATCAGGCATGTAATGAAAGAAACACTCTGCCAATTTGGATTAAAAAATTTATATTGAAGACTTTAATGGACCTTACCTTCGTGAACAGAATGGCCGTTGCATCTATTTTCTTGCTTACAATCAGGTGCTTCAACTTTGACAGGCCCTTAAAGTTTACTTACATTGACCTGAAGAACTCCAATTTGACTGAGCTGAGGCAATGATGCTTTGTCCCCACTCTGCATTGCCTTGTGGTCTTCTTTGGTAGCTTTCCTTTTGCCATGATTATCTACACAAGGTCTAGATTCACTTTGAAAGCATTTGGATACTGCTACTCCTTTCACAGCCATTTTTGGCAACTATTTGGAAAAAGAATTCCAAATCACCAAGGTATCCAACGAATAAGAAGTCTCCAAATACTAGGAAATGGTCCTTGGAGAAAGTCAGCGAACCAACTTGGAAGAGATGTTTTACCCAATTTTCCAAACTCTTCAATCAATTATCTTCCAGAGGGTGCAATGAGTACAGATTGCAAACACTCCATTAAGGTAAGTGGAGAAATGTGTTGGTACTCTGCCAAATAAAGCAATTCAGTCTATTGCAAGTGAAAGTCAATGGAAGAGAAAGTCTAGAAATCAAGTATGAGATTTAATAATTCAAGACTTCAAAATTTATAATCAAACATGCTGAATATTGCAGTACTAAACCCATAAGCAGTATTCCTTATCTATACAACTGAAAAAGGTTAAAAAAGACTTACCATTTGGTATTTAAAAGACCACAATTCCATCTCCATTATGGTAGTATTATCATCAGTTATTCACTCGTCACTAATCATATAGTTGCCAGCTGAAGTCTGGGGAGTAGCCTTCTTCTTTCATTTTCAATAGAAGATCATCGAATATCTGGTAGATGGCTTTTGCTTCTCGGTGATTTCTGTCCCTGGCAATAAATCCATTCACCACACTCCTTATCTCAATCCAACTCCAACCAGCATCTTTCTTTACTCCTCTCTTTCCATCATCTTCCTTGTCCTCTCTGATTCCAATCTTTCCCCACAGTCAGCAATTAAGTTTGAAAGAAGAACATAACTTGCAGAATCGTCAGGGAACAATTCAATAGCTCTCCGTGCGGTGTGTCTACCTAGCACAAAGTTTGAGTGTACTCTACAAGATCCTAAAAGAGTTTTCCATATCAAATAATCTGGATCAAATGGCATTTGTTCAATAATCCAGGCGGCCTCATTTAGCCTTCCTTCTTGGCCCATAATGTCAACTAGACAAGCATAGTGAGACATTGAATGGACAATCCCATAGCAGCTCTCCATGATTTTAAAGTATTCAAGTGCTTCATCTACATAACCTACATAACCTACATGACTACATGCATTCAAGATTCCCACAAATGTAGCATCATTAGGTTTGATGAACCCTGATTTAACCATCTGATCAAAGAGTTGAAGGGCCTTTTTCCCATGCCCATGATGAGCATACCCGTGAATTAATGTGTTCCATGACATGAGATCATGTCTAGGCATGCCATCAAATGCCAACCACGCATTATCGATTTTTCCACACTTAGAATACATATTAACAAGGGCATTTCCCACACAAACATCAGCATCAAATCCTAACTTCATTGCAAAACCATGCAGCTGTTTTCCTTGATTCAATAAAGCCCGAGTAGCACACAAACTAAGAACACCAGAAAATCCATATTTGTTAGGCTTAACTCCTCTCTTATGATTTGGCAAAACAAGCTTGTTGATTTCTCACTCAACCCATTTTGGGTGTAACCAGTTATGGCAGCAGACCAAGAAACAGCATCAGGATCCTGGATTTTCTCGAATACTTTTCCAAGTTCATCTACCTGGTTGTTTCTTGCATACATGGTAACCAAAGCATTTGAAATCCGAATGTCCAATCCCAAGTTCAACTTTATCACAGAGCAATGGACTTGTTTTCCCGTTCCTATGAACATAGGGGATAAACCACAAGCCCCGATAACAGCAACAAAGGTATACTCATTGGGTTTGATCCCTAAATTGATCATTCTGTAGAACAACACCAGGGCTTCATATCCAAGCTCATTTCTGGCACAGCAGGAGATCATTGAGCTCCAAGTGACCACACTCATAGTATCTAAATGTTCAAAAACCAGCTTGGCACTCTCATAGGAGTTGTTCTTTGAATAAAATTCAATCAGAGCACTAGCAGAGTAGACGCTCTGATCCAAAAAGGTTTTAACCATGTAAGCATGAATCTGCTCACCAACTATTGGTTGACAGCCAACCAAAATGCTACTGATGGTGTGTTCATTTGGGTCCAGCCCCAACTTCCTCATCCTACAGAACAATTCAAATGCCTGTTCCAGCAAACCACTCTTTAAATAACCCCCAATCATAGAGGTGAAAGATAACAAATCGGGCTTCAACATTCCGTTGAAAATTTGGTGGGCTAAATCAACTAAGCCACACTTTGAGTAAAAATCAATTAAGCAAATCTTGGTTCTACAATCATGAACAAACCCAGCTCTTATAACCAAAGAATGAATCAGAATTCCCATATTCAACATAGAAAGGTCAGCACAAGCCTGAAGTACGACATTTAGAGTGACATCATTGGGAAGAACACCCATTTTAATCATCTCCAAAAACAAAGAAATACCGATTTCAGGAGAACCATTCCGAACACAACCAGAAATTGTTGATGTCCAAGTAACTACATTCCTTTTCGACATCTCTCCAAACACCTCCAAAGCATCACACATACAATAAGATTTCATAAAGAGATCAATCAGAATTGACTGTAGAGCGATTGCAGGTTCAAATCCTTCTCTTTTCATCTTAAAACACAACTTCTTTGCTTCATGATGCGTCCAAAATCTGCTCAGCCCTTAGATCTCCTTAGAATGACCTGCAAAACGAAAGCGTCAGATGTGGCTCGACCGCTAGGGTCGGGAGTCCACCTCCGAATGCTAAGTCAGTCGATGAACTTAATCACAAACGGCTCTGCTAGAAGCGCAGAGCTAAGGAATGAGTAATTGGAATACGATTTAGATCATAAGCATCTGAGTGTTTACGTCCAAATGTGTGTGTACGGATCTGGATCTCTCCTTTACCTTGTAGGTAAGTGATGTTTATATAGAGTGTACCTTCGAATCTTCTTCGTTGGATGTATTTGAGCCTTCTTCGGATAGTCATTGGATTCTAATAGTTAGATCCGTTGAGCGATAGACTTCTACTAGTTTGAACTAGTAGAGGACTCCTAAGATAACCTCACGGTTATCTGATGATTATCCCTTCAATAGTGATAAGTGACAGCCGCCAAGTTGTGTCTGCCATCATTAGGGTAATTAACCTAATCCATAAGTCGGATTAGGGCGTGCTTGTTGCTAGTTTAGTTTTCTTCCTCAACAAGCTATCTCCTGGACCCGGCTCGCTCGGAAGCGAGTCGATTCCTTTCGTCCCGACCGGAGTCGAAGGTCAAACCAAGTATGAATCAGGTTCGATCATATTTTCTCCACATCACGAGTCCCCCAAACCAAGCGTTCGGTCGATCCCGAGGGCTTGGTTTTTAATTGGGTTCGTCGTCAAGCCATGGTTTTCGCATAACCCACTAAATGTTATATCACATTTAATGCGGTGGTCACTTTTCCTCGAGCGTTGTGAGGGCAATGCCACGCGTCTTTGCAGTCGATCTATCGTGGCTCACGTAACCTAAGCGACGGTTTCCGAACGCCTGTTTCGGATTCGTGAGTTCAAACTTTCAAAACGTCTTCAAATCTCGACCGTTGATGCTAAATCAATCTCGATCGGTCAGGTCCTCGAACACTCGTGCGGTTGCTTAAAAGCAGTTCGTTGTCTTCGTAGGTTTCATTCTTCTTGTCTGGATTTGAAACTTCATCGTCTGCTTCGCGTCTTCTCGCTCTCAAGCTTTTGCTTCACTGAATCAGTAAGTTTACTGATCCTTTTGCAAAGTTAAAAACTCCTTGTCTCTCATTTTTTTGTTTGTTTGTACCTTACTGAAGCTAGTAATGGAGGATAATAGGGTTTCTTCTGCCCTGGTACCCAGCGTCAGTAATAGTAGTGGTAATGAAGCTTTTGATTCCCTTCCTTCTGAGCAGTCGGATAGTGATAATAAAACCCTAACCGCCCTCTGGCAAGAATTCGCAGATAACCAGAATAGGTTAGAAAGAAAAACCGAGGCTTCTTCTGCCCTTCCTGAGTCTGGACCATCCACGACTCCTAAGGTGACTGCCGAATCTTCTAAGCAGTCAAAACAAACCTCCAGGTCTAATGGTGGACCTGGTTCTGTTCCCTCCTCTTACAAGGAGGAAACCCTTCTTTCGGCCATCCAGGGTTTTGATTTTCCTTCTTCTTACCATCTTAGGGCTCCCAATCCTGATGAGAGGGTTGATTCAATCCTTCCAGGCGAATTTTCCCTATCCATAGATGCACTGGAAAGCGGGGTTCGCTTTCCTTTTTTCAATCCTTTGTTCTCAGCCATTCTGAATCACTGAGACATTTGCCCTGGAATGCTCCTTCCCAATAGCTGGAGTCTTATCGTCGGCTTCTTGGGTTTATGCTTTGAGCTCGGCCTCACGCCTTCTCTTGCTCTTTTTATGCACTTTCATCTTCTTTTTATTTCCCATCCTCCCGATTGGGTTGTGCTCTCCAAACGTAATAAGGCTGAGCTTGATTGGAGGGGTAGCATTCTCGCCAAAGGAACTTGCCCTTCTAATCACAAAGGATGGCGCGAAGGATACTTTTTCTGTCGAGCGCCTCCATCAGATCTCAACTTCCCGACCGTCTGGAAACAGTATACTTCATTGAAGAGATGTTCGGGAAAGATGCCTTAGCCTTTATTCCCCCACTGCTCCTTCATTTATTGCAAAGTCTACCCGTTTCCCTTCCTTTGCTGCGAAGTCCAAACGTTTTATTGCCTTTGTATACCATTCATTGTTTTCAATGAATTGGTAATACAACCATTATTTAAATGGTGGTGCGACGGTTGGAGGTACTCTCGTATCATGTGTCTATTTCCATGTGGCCTCCTTATGATCGTTGATCTTGCCTGTTGAGGAATTCGAAGCGTTTCTTCGATCTGGGCCATTGGTTGCCTTTGGCTCTCAACCGTCGTCTTAATACCTGAGGCTATTTAAATCCTTCGAGGGTACTCTCCATTTATCCTGCTATCTACAAGTTAGATTTGCAAAAACGACATTCCGTCTTTTTGCTCTGCTTCCGTATTCCTCGTACTCCAACAATATTTCTTATCAGTCTCTAAACAAGTGAGCCTTTTGCTATCACCAATTTCTTCTCCTTCCCCCTGAGTAAACTCCACAGTAGTAGTACTTGGGGTTTACTTAATGGGTATTATGAGTAGTTCATATCTGACAGAGAATTAGGGTTTTCCTTTGTTCCTTGTAGGGGTGTCAACGGTGCGGTTTGGAGCGGTTTTGGGCCGGGCCTAACGGTTTCGGGCTGAAAAACCCCCAGCCCAAACCAACCCATTTAAAAGATAACGGTTTCGGTGCGGTTTCGGTTTGGTGCGGTTTGGGTTCGGGTTGACTAACGGTTTAGCCTAATGGTTTGGATTCGGTTTAGACTAAATTAAAAATCAATATTGAAATTTATATTTATTTTTTCCTCAACTCCAAATCCTAGTTTCTCACACACAAAACTACAAAAGATAGATAATGAAGACTCCAAGTAGATCCAACGATAAGTGATGGCATTAGCATGAACGTGAAAATGAAATTTGAAACCCTGATGCTTGATTTCACAAAAGTGAAAATGTGAAAGACTGAAACTGAAACAACGTTCACGATTAAGATTAAGATTTAAGAGTTAAGAGTTAAGAGTTATCAATTAAGACTTTTAAATTTTAAAATAATAAAACTAAATGAAATTTGAAAATTAAAAAGTTAACGATTAAGATTAAGACTTAAGAGTTATCAATTAAGACTTTTAAATTTTAAAATAATAAAACTAAATGAAATTTGAAAATTAAAAAGTTAAAACTTAAAACTTAAACTATTAAACGTGTCAACACCCAACTCTCAACTACTCAAACTCGAGTCTCAACGTTTCAAACACCGAAACTCATGGATCATTAATTACATTTAAACAATACCAAAAAAATTTATTTACATTTAATATGTTTATTTTATTTATGTAAAAGAC
>NC_142607.1:48413134-48447387 GCF_041222555.1 Hakea prostrata | reverse complement strand
ATCCTTTTTAGAGTTATAAAAAGGTAAGGATGGTTATTTCCTTAATTACATAGATAGCATGAATCTAGTTTCTATATTTGAATATCATGAATATGTTTCCTAAATTAGATTCTTACAATGATATACTACTGTTGCATAACTTTGATTACAGTAGCATTACTTATTCATATTGAATTGATTCATGTATGATTTACTTACCAAAGTTATACAAGTGATTGGAATATCGATTTCTTTCCATATATGTAGTTACCATATATGTGATGATATGAATTGATGCATGTGTATGCTTACGTATGGTTTGGAAAGGAGAGGTGTCCTTTCGACACTTCCGTCCTTGGACTACTACGGGAATATTATGGGATGTTTCCGGAGATGCCCTCTGGACACCTTCCTAAACTGTTGGATGACATATCTAGGATTGTCTAGTAGTGTTTGGCTAGGATGTCCTGTTATGTCGACCCTAATCGGAGGGGTATTGGAGACCGAACGACCCGTGGTAGCAATGGGGATTCATGGGCGCTCAAGACCGGTAACCAACCCGTGAGAGGACGGAATCACATTGTGGGGGCCATTTATTGGTAGGGTTGCATATGGTTAGACTTGGGCTCACGGGCACTTAAGACCGGTAACCAACCCGTGAGAGGACGTGAGAGCTTCCCGTTTACCATATGTGGATGATCAATAGGGTTGATGGAGTCCGTAGTCCGAGTTGGTCGGTGCCATAGGATACGCCGACTCTAGTGTGAAGGATACCTGGAAAGGATCGTCAGGGACGAGGAATGGAAGTATCTCGGATCGACTTGATGTAACCAAGTAGAAGACTTGCATTTGGCTAGGGTTTTACCCCCGACATGCGCCATGCACTTACACCAAATGGTTGTGAGAGAGTGTGTTGACTTAACCCCCGCCAAGGTTTGTCCCGAGGGATGAAGGACCCATTACCAATCGGCTGCTCAAGACCGGTGAAATGATCCGTGAGAGAATCCAAGATATCTTAAATGGTTGAGGATGTGAGTGGACCTTCCTAAAGAAGTACGGTGCTATGACTTAAAGCATGTCTGCCAATAGAGACCAGCATCCATAGAGTTAGATTCATTCATTCATTGTTTGTCTCATATCATATTGCATTTATGTTTGTTCCGGAGATCCCGCCATTTATGTTATTATGGATTTTAATCGCCTTCCTTGGGTTTCTTTGAAACTCATTCCTTTATTGTACAATGTTGTTAGACTATCCCGCAAGTATTGAGTATTATGACGGTCCCTATGAAGAAGCGTGCAAGGCGAAGAGACATATCTCCGGGAAGGTGATTGCGGTTACCACAATTACTCAAGATCCCGCGAGTGGTTATGCTCCGTACGATGCTTAGTCCGACCATTGAGTGGAAGCGTCCTTGTGCTATTTATGAGATCTATACATACAAGGATGTCGTCTATAAAGTGGAGAATAATTTAGTTACCCAATGTACTTGCTACTGGGATTAGATTTTGTCTAGTTTATTCCTTAGAGCTACTTTTCCGCTGGATGTAAAGTGGGATTTTTGCTTCACTTTACTTATCTGTTTGATACTCTGATTATATCTATTATTCTGATTCGTTTATGATTCATTCTTTCATTATTGGATCTATGATTTATCTTCCGCACTCTTGTTATGATTGTTCATGATTATGTTATTGTTTATGTGGGAGGTTGATCACTCGATACCTGATCTTCGGGCTGTGGATCACACTCTCGGGTATGCCAGATAGGGTACCGGCTGGGAGGGCGTGACAGGTTCGGGTCCCCCAAAAATGGTTAGGATAGGGGATCGGCTAGCACCAACCACTTCCTTTCCCTTTTTTGACTTCGGAGGCTCAACCTGTCGCTCTTGGCTTCCTGAATGATCCCTCTTCTCAACAGCTATTCTTAGCTCTGGCGGTCGTCCTTTAATGAAACTCGAGAGATGTCCTTGAGAAATCAATCTCTCAATGTCGGCCTTTAGATGTCTGCAATCATTAGTATAATGCCCATAATCTTTATGAAAACAGCAATACCTTTCCATGTTGCGTTCTCCAGGTTTGGATACGCCCTTTGGTGGCCATTTCAGGATATCCTGTCTCTTGATAATATTCAGGATCTCTGACCAGGGAGTATTCAATGCTGTGTACTCGCCCTGATCGGGTGAACACTGCCTCCATGCTAGACGAGGCCTTCGGGCTCGATCATTGTTGGGTTGCTTAGGCTTTTGTCTTTTTTCAAGAGCCTTTTGTTCTTTGGTGGAAGCCTTTGTGTCCCACTAATGTGCATCCAAAATCTCCGTTACTTCTGCTTGCTTTTGATATCTTTGCACCAATTCAGCATAAGTAGTTGGCATGTCTTAAAGTAATAACTCCAAGAGTCTCTGAATTGTGAGTCCAGTGAACAAAGTAGTTTTAGCTACCTATTCATCCAGGTTCTCAATCTCCATAGTAACTTTGTTGAAGCTTTTCAAGTATTCCTGAATTGATTCATTCTTCCCTTGCTTGATAGTAAACAGAGTTTCCTCCGTCTTTTTATCCGGATTCCACTCTGGAAACGACCAATGAATTTTCGCGCCAATTCCTCAAAATCAGCAATTTTTCCTGAAGGAAGATTTGAGAACCACTTCAGCGCCTCACTCGGGTCAAAGATGAATCGAACACCCTACAAAGGAGGTCTTTCGGATGACCGAATAGATGTCATCGGCCATCCTCCCTTAGGAGAGCAATCCCAACCTTTGATTAATATCTACAAACTCCTGACCAATGTGGACTGTACGTCCGCCATCGGTCGGATAACTTTCTCGACTCGAACGCTTTAAGGTTGGCGAGTGAGTGCGTACTCCCCTGCCCAACCTCGTTATCGACCCAGTTCGGCTTGATTGCGGTTGGATGTACCAATCATTTCTTCCAGGTAGCTCTCCTGTCCATCGCTCTCTACCTTGCTCTTGGGAATTCCCACGCAGGTTCGGGCCATAATTTTGGCCGCCTGCCGGTTGCCTATCTCCATGCGGGGAATGCCCTCATAGCGCCCGGTATAAGTGTTTCCGCTTCTCCTGCACGCCTTCCTGTGGAGCTACCACCTGTTTGACCAACGTACGAAGCATCTGGTTCATCTACAAGAATTGGAGCTGCATTTGATCTAACTGTTTCTAGAGAGGATTCGGAGGGTTTGATTGATCATTACCCCCCGTCCTCCATCTTCTCATACTTCACGAGCGCAACTTCCTTCAGGGATATCTTTTGGATTATTCCCGCCAGGAAGTTGAACGTTAACATCTCGCTGAGCCGCCACAGCTGTGGCTGCTCCTGACCTGGTAACCATGACTTTTTGAAGCGTTTCCCACGGTCGGTGCCAAATGATGCGTCCAAAATCTGCTTAGCCCTTAGATCACCTGATAATGACCTGCAAAACAATCGTCAGATGTGGCCAGACCGTGGGGGTCGGGAGTCCACCTCCAATGGCTAAGTCAATTAATGAACTAATCATAATGGCTCTGGCTAATTGCAAAGCTAAAGTAAGAATACGATAATTGGGAATACGATTTAGATACCTTCTTTGTACGTAGGTTTTGACTTATATAGAGTTTACCTCTTAATCCTATCTGTTGAACTCGTACGTGCCTTCTTGTAATGACCGTCAGATCTTGACGATTATGCCCGTTAGTGGGGTAATGGATAACCTCCCCTGGTTGCATGAGCTTGAGATTAGGGCATGGCAGTTATCCGAGTTGGCACGATCGTCCACTCCCGTGAGTGTTGATAACCGTCTCTTTGACGGATTATTCATCCCGAGAATTTCGAACTTGTGCTTGCTTGTTGACCGTACTTGGTTTCTTCTTGAACACGCCATCTTCGAACCCAGTTCGCCCGAACCTAACTCGGTCGGTTCGTCTTTGACCGGGGTTGAGGGCTGAACCATGGACGGACCTGATTCAGCGATATTTTTCCCGAATCACACGTAATTGAGGGGGCAAAAATTAGAAATAATATTTAAAGATAACTAGAATACATGTTGCATACAAAATTTCATCAATTCCCAATTCAATTAAGGAAACCAGAAAAAGAAAAAAAAAAATGAGAGAGACACATTTCATACCTCTTGCAAATTAAAGGAAAGTAATGAAAGGATTTTTAAAATACAATAGATATTGAGTCATTTAACCCATTATTTTAGTGATAATGGTATGATTGATATGTAACCTGAAACATGAGGGAACAAAAATAATAGAAGAAATTTTGAAATGTAAAGATAATAATTTACAAACCTAGAGAGTATATGTATAATTTAGTTAAAAAACAATGAATGACTTATAGCATTTTTTTTTATATATTATTCGGACCACTTGCATGCACTTCAACTACCTTCTCATGAGAACTTTAATATAATTAATATAAGCAGGACTTTGCCCTTGACAAAATAACTTATAGGATTTAGTCATATAGAATATCCTAATTCAAGTAAACGCCTTTGAATTATAATATTATATAGTATAATTTTCATCTGGACCCCCTAAGGTTTGATCCATTTCACTTTTAGTCCAAAAAAAGTTTTCCTTTGCATATGGCTCCCCTGAGGTTTCTAGAAATGACTAATTAAGGACAAATCATAATTTTGATGATCAAAATACCCTTATGGTGCAATGGTCAAGATTGTACCATGTATGCCATTTCAATCTAATTATGTACATTAAAAAGACAAATTATAATTGCAATTTTAACCTTTTTTATTTTATATTCCTTAAGATTTCAAATTTACAAACTTATACCCTTGATTGAAACTCAATGAAATCTCATTTCCATTTTGCAAGAAAAGAAAACCACACTTCCAAGAATATTGAAATCTACAAAATATCTAATCTATTTCTTGAAGGTTCACCGTTTACTTCGACAAACGTACGAATATAAAGACAAACCAAATAGTCAATGGTGGGTTAGTAGAGCAGTCAAAAGCCCAGACTCCCATGGGGAGGTCTTGGGTTCGCACCCATCCGGCGACGTTTCATTTATAGTATGAAAAAAGCACTTGTACCAACAAAAAAAAAAAAAGACAAACCAAATAGACAACTCATTACGAATACATTTTACTGAAAACACTAACGCTAGAATATTCCTTGAAGATTAAGGAAGACGATTTCTCAAAATGTAACTCGAAACTGATTTGCTTCGACCCTTGATTTCGTATTGCCTTATACCCCTAAACCCTATAACCCTCACGCTTTTGGTTCACAATACGAAATCAAGCGTTGAAGCTAATCGATTCGTATTGCCTTATACCCCTAAACCCTATAACCCTCACGCTTTTGGTTCACAATACGAAATCAAGCGTTGAAGCTAATCGAGTTAGATTTTGGAACCGAGCCTTTTCCCCCTTGTAATCCGGCTTCGATTCCGTGTAATTTCAGTCATTGGCGGTAATCAAAGCTCCAGATTGCGGGAACTCCATCGATTGTTGCGGTGGCGGGAAAGCGACTCATTGGGCCTCTTCTTTGGTAAGCCTCTTCTTCTCCTTTTCGTTGATTCAACTAGCGCCTCTCTCCGCAAGTTGTTTTGTCAGATATGGTAACCAAGAGGAAACACTTTTCTGAAATCCAACTCTAATAACTAACATTCTAAAGTATTATGAGTTTTCTGAATAAAATTTTGAAATTTCTGCATCGTCAGAATTTTCAGCACCAGTAACATATTTTCGTGGGATTTTGAGAAATTGTCTTCATTAATCTTCAAGGAATATTCTAGGGTTAGTGTTTTCAGTAAAATATATTCGTAATGAATTGTCTATTTGGTTTCTATTTTCATATTTGTAAGTTGTCCAAGTAAGGGTCACACCTTAAAGAAATAGCTTAGGTATTTTCTAGATCTCAATATTCTTGGAAGTGTGCTTTTTTTCTTGCATAATGAGAATGAGATTTCATTGAATTTCAATCAAGGGTACAAGTTTGTAGATTTGAAATCTTAAGACCCTTGAATATAAAATAAAAAGGTTAAAATTATAATTATAATTGGTCTTTTTAATATACACCGTTAAATCGAAATGGCATATATGGTACAATCTTGACCATTGCACTATAAGGGTATTTTGGTCATCAATATTATGATTTGTCTTTAATTAATCATTTCTAGAAACCTTAGGGGCTCCAAATGAAAATTACGTTATTATATATAACTAAATCGTATCTCATTACAAATTTCCGACTCAAAACCAAAGTTGAAATTGAAGTTGAAAGTTTAAGGGAAAATTACGAGATTAACCATTATTAAGTTTACTTTTACAAAACTAATCACCGTTAGTTTACTTCAACGAGAATGGCTAATACAAGTTTTGGTATTACAAAAATAGCCAAAACAATGCTGTACGTTTGGTCTTCGACCGTATACCTACTGCGTCCTTCAAATCGACGAAAATATTAACGTTTTTGCTGAAGAGGATGCAGCGATCGGACCTTCTTTCTCCGAAATAGTAGACTCAACTGCTGATCGACCAAGATTATACCGGAATTGTAGGGTAAATAAATGGTGGGTTTTTAACTTGTCGAAGATTTCAATCAGTTCAACATTCATGGATGGTAAGCATTTTACGTTTCCAATTTTTTCTTTGCTGGTTAAGATTATTTCAACCCATCCACCTTCTTCTTTGCTCTCACTACACCCAAAACCGGATTGTTGTTGCAAATCAGGCAGGTATCATTTTCTTCTTTTGGTTGCTAACAACTCTTTTGCTTCCTATTTTCATTAAATATATTGAACCTTCTTTCTTTTCTATTAAGTGTATTGTCAGTTTGCTGTATTTTGTTCATTCTCGATCTTCACATTCAATTGTTTTGCTGTTTAATCAAAAACAAATTAAAGAGATACATTTGTATATTCTAATGTTGTTGCTTACTGGTTAGCAATAGAAGTGTTCGATGCAATGGCTCAATGGGACAGGGGAACTCAGAAACCCTTGTATATTGCAAGCTTACTCTACTAGACCCATTCTCATATGAAAACAATGGAAGACAAGCAATTTCTTTTCTTTTTCCAGCTTCCCTTGATTTAGCACAAAGCCTGACTACATGTTATATAGAATACCAACCAGGTTTAATTAACAAAGCCAAGCCCGATCAAGTTCCTTACACAATGAAGTTTTAGATAGGCCTAAGAATCAAGTACATATCAAAATGACAAACCTAAATGGGACAACATTCGTTAGTACATTAGAAGCTTCTCAGTAGCAAGTTACTACAAACAATTTGTTCAGTCACCTTTTCATTCTTAGAGATGGTGAACTTGGTCAAATTGTGTTGTTTGAAGCAAATGAAAATACTATACCATTTTAGTGATTTTTCTTGTTGATTTTATTTTATTATTATTATTATTATTATTTTATTTTAGTTTTTTTGGGTTCCATTTGTAAGTTTTCCAGTTATCTTTTGAATGTATTGTAAGTTGTCATCTCACTAACTTGCATTCCTTTTAGTCCTAGGAAAGACGTCTAGTGGAAGATGTCAGTAATATGATGAGTATCTTCTTATCATTTGTTTATATTTCCTATTCATTGCTGCTGGCTAGCTAGTGTATCCTCCATAGATTTAAAGCTAAACCTCTGCTTTCATGCTTGTGCTTCATTTAAATAGCTCAGTCATTTATGATTGAGTGATGGGATATTTTATTTTTTATTCAATCTTTAACTTCCTTAGCATTGGAAGATTGTCTAATTAGTTGGCAGTGTCATGGTGCTATCATTAGTCTTTTTATGTTATTAGCCATTGAGGTTTACTTCTATTTACTGGTGTTTTGTATAAAAGGGTGTGGACCCGGTGCTAAAGGCTTCCGCATAGGTAGAGGCCAAGGGTAGCTTTCCTATGCTGTCTTAACCCCACAATTTTTTGTGGGAGGCAGTTTCAATGCCTTGATCTCAGCTGATCTTAGCAACCACCACGGAAAGAAAAAGACTATGGGCTTTTCTTTTGTTGTTTCTTGGTGTCTATGCTAGAAGCATGTTATGTAAATTTTGTTGGGATGAAATCCCTTGTAGTGCAATTTTTGGGCGGCCATCCAACGGCTGCAGGATGTGTGCCGCGTGTAACTTTTAAAATCATGACCGATGTTATCTTCCAAATGAATTTCTCTTTAAACCGGTCATGGTGAATTAAACTAACCCGGTATGGTTTATTCAACCAAAACACAAACCTTGTATACACACAAAAACAGAAACTGCAGTTTGGATCGAAATGATCTAGGACTCTTGTCTTTATCCACTGGAGTCGACAAAGACTCCGGCAAATGAATATGACCACAACGTCAACAATGACTGATTATGACGACAAGATGGAGAAAACCAAGCTTCCTAAATCAGTTAGTATTCTCCACAATCTGTCTCCAAAGGATGCGTCTTCTTCCATACTATTATTGTTTTAATTGATGGATGAGTCAAAGAGCTTTGAGTTTACTTTACATTCAGATTGATGACATCTACACGGCCTGAGGTCTTCAATGGAGGAAAATTGTTGTAATTATTTGGATGCTTTGATGCCTATGAATTGTTTGATGAAATGTTTGTCAAACCTATATTGTATGACTTGGTTCAAATGTTGACAATGGTATTTTGTGGAGTTCTTATTTTTTTTCCATTGTTGATACTGAGTCCTTAGCTCAATATGGAAGAGCACCTAGAGATAAACCAGGGTATGGTGGTTCGATTCCACTAGGATTCGTACATTATTGTTTTCTTTTTATTTATTTTTTCATTTTCTTGGAGAACTAAATTAGGCAGAACCACATTGAAATGTCATACCAAATTTTATCCTGATTCTCTAACTTGGTGTTTGGATAAACTTGTAGACCTTATCAAGAGATCAAAAAAGATTAAGTACTTCCAGTTCATCTATATATTCTGCCATCTTATTATCTGAATCATTAGTCAATACATGTTTAGACTTCCAACTCTTTCTAATTGTCTGAATCTCTTGCTTCAATGAATCAAACATGGATTGTTTTTCATCTGTTTCAAATCCATTGAGACCAAAATTGGTCAAAATCCAAAATGTCAAAGAATGTTATACATCTTTGGTATTTGAAGCTTCTGAATGAAAATTTCTGCTTCAGATTCACAGTAAGCCCATGAGACAGAGCCAGGATTGCTATCATCTGGCTCATAAACCGTATAGTTTGAACTCATTGGAACCTCTTGAACTTTGATAAAACACTGTCAAATGAAGAACGTCTAAAAGTTTAATGGAAAACTAATAATGAAAGCCCAAACGATATAAGCTTGACCCAAATCATTCCAATTCCAAGTTCACCTCTCTCTGATGCTTCTCTTACCTTGTTCTTAACTTCTTACAAGCTATCTTCAAAGCTGGATAATCAACAACGCCACCAACAGGAAGCATTCTCTGCTTCCCTCCAAGCATTCAAATCAGAAATCTCAATGTACTGGTTCCAATTTTTCTAATTTGTATTCCAAACCCATATCACAAATCCTCACATCGTCTAGGGTTCAGCAATGTCTACGACTCCTTCCTAGCATAAACAGAGCATTTAGGAAACTCCTATTGATATGAACAATCCCATGAACACACGGTAGGTCCTTGTGGCTGATGTGTTAATGAAAGAGAGCTTGAAACTTTTAGAGCTCCTCAACTGCATGTCCTCCTCTCTTTCTCATCTGGGTCAGACGCGCTTATCAATCTCTTATGCTTTGAGGCTTTTGGAGAATTCACTTCCCCTTGCAATGGAAACCTTGAAGGCAATTCAGCCCCATGGTTCCGGCAAGAAATGGGAAGAAGAGACCGGAGCTGGAGAGGAGTGTGTTAGGTGTTTCTCTAGGAAGACATGGGTTCTCAGTCCAGCTATGACAATTATGAAAGTTACTGGCTTTTGGATATGTGGTGTTCTGGCATCAAGTCTATGTGGAGACATCAAGTCATGCTAAGCTGTGTGAACCTAATCAGAAAGCTAAAATGGTCTCTTGGAGATAATAAAAGCCTAGGGGGGGGGGGGTTCCCTCTGGTGCTGTTAGCTTTTCTGTGATTCTTTCTTCATATTCCTTTTTTAAGGAAACACAATAATTAATTTTGAAAGAGAGGGAGTGAGACGGAGAGAGTAATTTACTAACAGTTCATATTTACGAAATGCTTCATTTCTCCTAGCTAAAATTGTGTCATTATCTTTCAACTGTTCGCTTGAAGAGTTGCCTGAAAAACATTAAAACTCAATATAGAGTATTAACATCCTGCAAGCCACAAAATATGCTCAGAGTAGCAAATATTTGCATGTGAAACCAGAAAATAGAACATTTATCCAAACTAAGTGCAAACATCCTCATTGAAACATAGTAACTCCATTGAGATAGTAAAGTGATCCTGAACTATTGTAATAGCTCTTCTTCAAGACCCCAACAGTGCTTTTGCACCATCACCATGACCCAGAAATAACAAAGAAATAAACATTACCAAAACATAAAACAGAACCTACAATAGAAACTACTAAGAAGCAAAACAATGAAGGGAAAAATCCTACAAGCAGATTGTGATGCAGAACTTAAATTAAGACTTAAACTTTAGTATTCAAAATATGAACCCTGATGGGATCGAACCATCAGAACCTAGATAATATCTAGGGTGCTCTTCCAGTTGAGCTAAGGATTCACCTAAAAAAGACACATGCTAGATCCATCTGAAAAACAGAATGTAATAAAAACCAAGGATTGCATATCATGTCCAACTCCAATTTCTAAATCGGAACAAGTATTAAACACAACAAATATGTGAAATTAAAGATGCAAAAACAATGACAATGAAACCATGGGGCTGAATTGTTGATCAAAATAAACAAAATACTATGTCATACATAGAGGTCTTACAAACATTTCATCAAACAATTTGTAGGCATCCAAGTTGATGTAGGCAGAAGCTTTTATTTTTTTTTGTTTCATCAGTCATTTTCTTCCATTTATTTTATTCATAGTAGGAGTGATATAGGTCCCAAGACCTACGACAGGTGGAAACCTAATTCCCAAGGAAACCCTAATGCAACAAAATAAAATCATAACTCACTTTCGTTGGAATCACGGTTACACTTAGCATGTGCAACAAACCTTTAAACCACTAGGTTACCCCTAGAGGACGAGTTTTGTCTCGTAGATGTTTGCAGAGAATATACAACTAAAATTCCAATTCAGCTTAAAATAAACATTGGAAATTTCAACTCTAACAATTGGTAAGTACTCATATTGGATCAATAGCTATGACAATTTTCCTCATCATTGATTAAGATCCCCACACTTGAACTTTATTACCCCATATTGATTCTTGAGACTAAGCATATATTTTAATCAAAGACTTAACCTTATATCTTTCAAGTACACCTCTCATTTAGGCAAAACCACTCATAAAGTAAGGGGAATGACTAATGTTTTGAAGTATTTATAACCAAACATTTCTACCAAAGCATTGATGACACTTGCATTTTTTATTTTTATTTTTTCTTATTCTTTTGAGTAGTGAACTCTACTTTACTACCATTGGCTTGAATGACATGGTGGAGCAAACACCAGAAATCCAAGTTTGTAGTTTTGTTTTGCATATGCCCACATAGACAGTGATGCGAGAGTGTTTTTTAAATAATCTCATTCCTAAGAGTTTCGATCAAGTCATCTCGATTCCTGAGTTGGAGTGCCATGTCCAGTTCCAAGGAGTTTGACTTTTACTTTCTACTATTTTTTTCTTTCTTTTTAATTTTTTTTTTAAAATTTATGAACTTTTGTCATTTCATACACAAAATTGATATCAACTCCTATCCAAAGAAACAAGGACCCACAAAACCCATAAATGGTCCAACGCCTTAGGTTAAGGGCCTTTTATTTTTCTAAGGAAATTCTTATCTCAACATACATTCAAGTTACCTTCCTCTCAACAGGGCTTTTATGTGTTCATGATGGGTACCAAAATCACTCTCATTTCACACATCATAGCAGTTGAATGGGTATGTACACTAACCAAAAGTTAAAGTTAAAATCCACAAAGAAGGTATTCCCCCCCCCCCCCCCCCCCACTTAAGTAATGCAATGTCCTCAATGCATGCATGAAAAGATAAACAAGGAAGACAAATGAGGGATATACCTTTTAGTCAAGATGTACTTATCATGGGAAGCTTTAGTCTTATCTTCGATATTAATGTATGATGGGGAAGGCACTCCAAATAAGAAAAACCATGAATAGAAAAATCATCTCTAAAGATCTCAAGAAAAATCTTCACAATGTAAGAGAAAATTCCCATCATACATTGAGGTTCTCTAGAAGGTTTAGCATCCTTCATAAGATAAATATGATGTTGTACAATAGAAGGGCTTATAACTTTGATATTAGCCATAGACCAACTCAATGATTCTCTATTATTATTCAACAGTGTGATTAAGTCTTCTGCTTTGTCAAAAGTTAAATCAGAGACAACAATGATAGGAAGAGTATTATCTTGTCCCCATAAAGTATACTGCAAATTAGAAGGCAACTCTTTCAATGTTAGCTTGGTTTGATAATCGATACCCTCATATATTATTTGGCATAAATGTCATAATTCTAAACCGTGGTGAGGGCATTCTTGGAGATGGCTTTAGATCCTCTCCATTACCTTAGCAAATGATTCATTGAGTTTTTGACGAAATTGAAGAATATCAGTTCTTTTTTTATTCATCTTGGAAAAAGGAATGAATATCTTCAAGAATAGAATAGTGAATTGTTCCCATGTAGTAATGCTATCCAGAGGTAAGCTATAAAGCCACTTTTTGGCTTGGTCATTTAATGCAAATGTTATAAACCGTAGTCTTACGGCATCTTCAGTGAGTTGTTGCACTTTCATAAGGACACAAACCTCCTCAAACTCCCTAAGGAATAAATATGCATCTTGATTAGTTAACCCATGAAATTGGGGTAACATAGACAGATAATGAGATTTAAGTTCAAAATTATTACCCCTCACTTCAGGTAAACGTATACAGGAGGGATGTGCAGATCGAGTTGGATAAAATCTATCTGTAAGACTCTTAGGTGGAGGTAGATCTTCCATGGTCAAAGTAGACACTCGAACAATTCGATTTGTGGAATCATGAGTCCAGACACGCATGCACTAACCACCTAATGCAATTAAAGGCTCTTATGAAAGAATGAGGTTGTTTTTGTTTTCTATTTTTTATTTTTTTAATAAAGTAACTAAAGAAGGAAAAAATAAAAAAATAAAAAGGGAAAATAGTGAATTTCCACACCACAAAGATTGAAACAATGATTCCAAAATTGTAAGGTTGCCGTATAGCTAATTGTTGTATAGGTTTGACAACAAGGGAATCCGTATAGTCTTCGGAGCCACCTACAATCCAATCCTAGAGATTTTGTAGTAAAGTGGGGACTACTATACGTTTTTGTTTCTACTCTAGTTAAGAGTAATATTTTTTTTTAAATCACTTTGACTTACCTAAAAATGAGAAATATAAAGTGGACTGATACCTCCCCGGCAACAGCCCAAAAACTTGTTTGTGAAATAAAAATAACCGCAAGTGCATGGTATTGCGTAGCTAACAGGTTGATCTCAAGGAGATATGCCACTTTAGAATTTAACCTCTTAATGACAATACGAGAGTGCAATGATTCAAATTTGTTGACTAATTAATTAAACTAAATGAGCAATCCTAATCCATACATCTAATGCGATTAAATTGAGACTAAAGATAATACAAATATAACCAACACATAAAAATGCAGAAAGGAAATAATCAAAGCAATAAAAGGAAAAGGGAAACCTTAACCAAAGAGAGGTACGACTGTAAACATCTCTGATCAAAGACCCAGGGGGAAGGGAGAACAATAAATAAATGCTGAAAGTAAATTGCAAAAAATAAATAACAAAGCAATAAAAGGAAAAGGGAAACCTTAACCAAAGAGAGGCACGACTATAGGCATCTCTGATCAAAGACCCAGGGGGAAGGGAGAACAATAAATAAATAATGAAAGTAAATTGTAGAAAGTAATAACAAAGTAATAAAAGGAAAAGGGAAACCTGATCGTGTTGCTAACCAATCAAAAATAATATCCTATACTAATCTAGCACACAGAAAGTACGGGGTCAAACTAGGGGGAACTAAAAGGCTAAACCACTAAGATTGAATTCAACAAAACTAAATTTAAACAAAATCTACTAATTAATACAAAAACTTTAACTATGAAAATGTGAAGATCTTTGGGATTTCGAATCCCCAATGCTTTTCCCTAACCGATATAACTCTACACTTCAAAGCAAATTAATGGTCTTCCTAGATATGCCCTATCTTCGCAAGACTATTGTCCTTCGCGGAAGTTTGGCACGCTTAGTTTGATGAGCTATAGAACATCTTTGGCCAAACTCAAACACAATCAACTAGAAGATATAGAACAATCAAATTAATGAAATAAGCATGGTTCATCTACATCCCAAAGAAAAGGAACTAGCTACTCATTATCACAAAGTTTATAAGAAAAATAAAGATGAAACATAGGGAGAGAGAGATGTGGTCTTCTTCTTCAACAATGAGAGAGATGAGAGCCGCGTTCGCCGTCTTCTTTTTCTCTGTGGCTGGCTTCTCTTTTATGTCTCCCGCACACAATGAATCCCTTCTCTTTACCCGTCAATTTAACCTTTATTCTTTCGGAGTTTGGAAACACTCAAAACTGGAACGTTGTAGATATTTTCAATATCATTCCATAGCATCTTGAATCACCACAATCCAAGCTTATACGAGAGAGATATGCCAAAAATACTGAAGGTAGGTCTGTTTACCCGATTTTCAGATTATTACCAATTTTGTTCCTTAGACCTCTACCTGTTTCCAATTTGGCTAAGGTCTCACTTTTCATGATTTCTTGGGCATTAAGATTGAATGCCATGATTTAAAATCCACCAATATCTAATATATTTTCCAACTTTACTCCATATTATCCAAAAATCACCTTATTCCTGAAAAATACACAAAAATACTCAATTAGCTCTCTTTAATTAAATAAGTATGGGGAATTAAATCAAATAAATAATAGTAAATGCATGCTTATCAAAACCTTAACCAAAGAGAGACATAACTGTAGGCATCTCTGCTCAAGGACCCAGGGGAAAGGGAGAACAATAAATAAATGCTGAAAGTAAATCCTAAATTAAGAATATGGAGGGGTAAATAGAAGTGGGAATGGAGGGGGGAAAGAAGATTATTGAAGAAGGTTACTTACTTGCATCTTTGAACTTCAAATAATAAAAAAAAATTGAACGAACAATTCGAATCTCAACCAACCCTAACAACCAGATCTAGATCATTCTGCAATTGCTAGACCCAAAGAAAACAAATCCTCGAACTTGAACTTGAAATTGAACTTAAAATTGCATTACATAGAAAATTTAAACCTAAACATTCAATCTAGAAATTAGAATCTCACAAAAGCAATCAAAGAAAACTAAAGAAAGCCTAAATAAACTAAAGAGAAAAGAAAATGTGCTCCTCCTAAGCTCTAAAACACATTTTTCTTTGATGGAGTATGCTCTCCTTTTATAGAGCTTACATGGGATATGAATCTTGATAGAGTTTAAATCAAACTCAAAGTTCCTATCTGACTCAACCAAGTAGGGTTTTAGCGTACCTTGGATAAGCTAGCTAGGCTTTATGTGGACAATGTAGTTCGTCTACACGGAGTGCCTGTGAGTATTGTTTCTGACCGTGATCCTAGGTTCACCTAAAGGTTTTGGAATGGTTTGCAAAAAGCCTTGGGAACCCAATTAAATCTGAGTACAGCTCATCATCCACAGTCTGATGGACAATCTGAGCGGACAATTCATATATTGGAAGACATGCTTAGATCTTGTGTCGTAGATATGGGTAGAAATTGGGATGAACACTTAGCTTTAGTGGAGTTTGCGTATAACAACAGTTATCAAGCAACAATAGGCATGGCTCCGTTTAAAGCTTTGTATGGTAACACTTGTAGGACGCCTTTGTATTGGACTGAGACTAGTGAAAGAAAAGTCTTGGGTCCAAAGATGATTGAAGCTACAAGTGATATGGTTGACATGATTAGGGAAAGGATCAAGTCTACCCAATCTAGAAAGAAATCTTATGCCGACAAGAGAAGAACCGACTTAGAATTTCCAGTTGGAAAGAAAGTTTTCCTCAAAGTGCCACCTATGAAAGGGGTGACAAGATTCAATGTGAAAGGAAAGCTTAGCCCTCGCTTCATTGGACCTTTTGAGATTTTGGAGAAGGTTGGACCTGTAGCATACCGCTTGGCCTTGCCCCCATCTCTTGCTAGAGTTCACAATGTGTTCCATGTTTCGATGCTTCAAAAGTACATAGAGAACCCAGAACACATACTACAACAAGCACCCGAAGGACTTAGTGCCGACCTTTCCTACGATGAAGGACCAGCTGAGATCCTAGACAGAAAGGACAATCAATTGCGGAATCGCACCATCCTTCTGGTGAAGATTCGATGGAAGAACCATACCCCTGAAGAAGCTTCATGGGAGAAGGAAGAATAAATGAAGGAGAAGTTTCCTCATCTTTTTAGAAGCACAGGTACGCTTTCAATTTCGAGGACGAAATTTCTTTTAAGGGGGGGGGGGAATGTAATATCCAGCCCTATTCTAACCCTAACCCTAACCCGGATCCACTGTTGTATTTAGGTCTGAAGACCCGAAGCGGTGGTAGAAGAGACTTATGGAACCTTTTGATTGATAATTATGAGTCGGAGACCGAGCCCATGGACATTGACGATGATACCCCTTGCTTGAGTACATTGTCGGTGTTTAAGGAAAGTTTGCGCATGGTAGAAGAATGATTTGGTTGAAGTACCTAATGACCTCTCGTGCACAATCCGAAGGTATTCCCCGAAACTAGACTTCTTAATTGAATTGTAGAAGAAAACCCCATTCAATTTGACCATGTATAGCCCTCCAAATACCTGCTTGAAGTTGTTGAACTATACCTGTTTTTCTGCTGAGAAATATTTTGGTCGATGCCATCGACCAAGGACTGTAAAACCCAGCCCTAACCTTGACCCGGAAACCTTGTTATTTGTAGGTCCGATGACCCGAAGTAAAGTAAGAAGTCAGCTTTGGGCCATCCCAGTGGAGGACTTGGTGTCTGGCTTTGAATCCATGAAAGTTGATGATGAGGTTCTATTTTTGGAAACTGAATCCTGATGAAGATCTGATTAGTTGATGGACTTGGAGTGCTCTCTATCTTGGTTTGAAGGCATTTCTACCTATTAGGTAAGTCACTTGACTTGTGTGCAAAACCCCTTTAGGATTGGATTTGATCTGGACCTTCAATTCCCTGTTTTGGTCTTGTTGTCAGCATTGGTCGACTGATTGGTCGACTGGGCCAGTCGACCAATCCACTCGACCAATGAGTGCTGTCTTTGGCAATTAGGTTGTTCTTGCTCTATTTAAGTCCAATCTCGAGTCCACTTCGTATTTGCTGCCTCCAAACTCTCTGGAACGAACCAAAGACCTCTGCAAGTCATCTCTCTTGCATCCTTGGTGTTTTCTTGACGGATCTTCGTCGAAACTCTTCTTTTTGCATCAAAAGGTATGTCTACTCTCTCTTCTTCTCCTCCATCTTTGTTTTTCTTTCCTTTTTGAGTTGAGACAGTAGAAGAGATGCTGCATTCTCTGTTGCAAACATCTCTGAACATGTTCTCATGATCATCCTAAGGATTTGAGGCTAGAACAATGATCTTAACCATGATCATTGCAAGCTTTTGAAGGAATCATGATCAAACCATGATCTAATCTTTGTTAAACTTCTAATCTGAATTCTGATCTCTTTGGATCTTCTATGTTGATCATGTTAGTAGTTAATTACTGTGTTTTCCTTCCATGATCCATAATCTATAGATCTCTAGTGTTCTCTTCTACCTTACTATGTGTTCTTCATGATGCATGGTAGTTACATATATGGTAGGTTTTATTTCCTTATTTAGATTTATGCTTCTAAGCCTTGTTCCTTGAAGATCTAAGTATGTTTTCATGATACCTTTACCTGAAGCAATGATCCATCCTCCTATTGTTCTTGTCTTTGTTTTCTATTTCAAATTCATCAAGATCCATGGTTGATTTAATTATGGTAACTTTTTGTTTCCTAATTTGGATCTTGATATCTTGATTTGATTGGTGTTTTGAGGTCCCCTATATGTTAGAATACTACTGATGTAGTCTACCCCTTGATTAGTACCCTTTTGAACCACCAAATTCGGATTTCATATCTTAAAACTCCGATTTTATAGGCTATCGTCTGCATTGGTCGACTCGATTGGTCGATTGGACCAGTCGACCAATCCACTCGACCAATGAGTACAAGCAACTCCAGAATTGGTCTATGTTGGATGTTTTGGTATCTTTTCTGTTAGGGATCTTTCCTAATATGTTGTATATACTTGTTTAGGACCTTCTTCTCAAGTTTGCCGAGATCTTACTTGACTTCTTAGGATTCCTTTGCGAGTTATAAAAGGTAAGGATGGTTATTTCCTTAATTACATAGATAGCATGAATCTAGTTTCTATATTTGAATATCATAGATATGATTCCTAAATTAGATTCTTACAATGATATACTACTGTTGCATAACTTTGATTACAGTAGCATTACTTATTCATATTAAATTGATTCATGTATGATTTACTTACCAATGTTATAAAAGTGATTGTAATTATTGATTTCTTTCCATATATGAAGTTACCATATATGTGATGATATGAATTGATGCATGTGTATGCTTAAGTATGGTTTGGAAAGGAGAGGTGTCCTTTTGACACTTCTGTTCTTGGGCTACTACGGGAATATTATGGGATGTTTCCGGAGATGCCCTCTGGACACCTTCCTAAACTGTTGGATGACATATCTAGGATTGTCTAGTAGTGTTTGGCTAGGATGTCCTGTTATGTCGAGACCCTAATCGGAGGGGTATTGAGACCGAACGACCCGTGGTAGCAATGGGGATTCATGGGCGCTCAAGACCGGTAACCAACCCGTGAGAGGACAGGGAATCACATTGTGGGGGCCATTTATTGGTAGGGTTGCATATGGTTAGACTTGGGCTCACGGGCGCTTAAGACCGGTAACCAACCCGTGAGAGGACGTGAGAGCTTCCCGTTTACCATATGTGGATGATCAATAGGGTTGATGAGTCCGTAGTCAGGGACTATGAGGACTCTAGTGTGAAGGATACCGGAAAGGATCGTCGGGACGAGGAATGGAAGTATCTGGATCCGACTTGATGTAACTAAGTAGAAGACTTGCATTTGGCTAGGTTTTACCCCCGACATGCACCAGTACTTATACCAAATGGTTGTGAGAGAGTGTGTTGACTTAACCCCCTGCCATGGTTTGTCCTCGAGGGATGAAGGACCCATTACCAATCGGCTGCTCAAGACCGGTGAAATGATCCATGAGAGAATCCAAGATATCTTAAATGGTTGAGGATGTGAGTGGACCTTCCTAAAGAAGTACGGTGCTATGACTTAAAGCATGTCTGCCAATAGAGACCAGCATACATAGAGTTAGATTCATTCATTCATTGCTTGTCTCATATCATATTGCATTTATGTTTGTTCTGGAATCCTGCCATTTATGTTATTATGGATTTTTAAGCGCCTTCTTGAGTTTCTTTGAAACTCATTCCTTTATTGTACAATGTTGTTAGACTATCCTGCAGTCTTGAGTACTATGACGGTCCCTATGAAGAAGCGCAAGGCGAAGAGGCATATCTCCAGGAAGGTGATTGCGGTTACCACAATTACTCTGAAGATCCCGCGAGTGGTTATGCTCCGTACGATGCTTAGTCCGACCATTGAGTGGAAGCGTCCTTGTGCCATTTATGAGATTTACACTTACAAGGATGTTGTCTATAAAGTGGAGAACAATTTAGTTACCCAATGTACTAGCTACTGGGATTAGATTTTATTTAGTTTATTCTCTTTAGAGCTACTTTTCCGCTGGTTGTAAAGTGGGATTTTTGCCTCACTTTACTTATCTGTTTGATACTCTGATTATATCTATTATTCTGATTCATTTATGATTCATTCTTTCTTTATTGGATCTATGATTTATCTTCCGCACTTTTATTATGATTGTTCATGATTATGTTATTGTTTATGTGGGAGGTTGATCACTCGATACCTGATCTTCGGGCTGTGGATCACACTCTCGGGTATGCCAGATAGGGTACCGGCTGGGAGGGCGTGACAGATTGGTATCAGAGCCTTTGGTTCGAGGAGATCCTAACCACAAAAGACAACAACTGAACATTCCTGAGTCATTGATCTGAAATGACTCTTCTACTCTTAGAAGTGAATAATAGAACACCTGAATTAGAAACTTGACCTTTGAGGCATAACGAACATTTACGAATAACATACCATAATTATACTTGAACAAATGTCACTAATGCAAGGAAAAGAAAGTTGCATAACATACAATAATTAAAGAGGAACAAAATGAACTTCATTAATTTCAAAAGTTTTTACAATGATTACATCTGAAATGCATAAATGGAAATCCTAAGGTACAGTCTATCTAGGTGATCTTCTCTGATCTCTGTATGCTCTGAACTCCTCTGCTAGCTGAGTCACCTGATGCTCTATCCTATCCTGTCGTGACTCCATCCTCTCGTACATCTGCTCTGTCGACCTCCATTCTCTCTAGCATGGAAGTCATCGATCTCATCTGTGCTCCAAGATCCGAAGTCTCCGGAACCGCATGTGAAGGGCCACCTGCCTCGAAGTGTGATGAAGGAAACTCGTGATGCACGAGCTCGGCCTCGCGCATATCTGCATCATCTCCGGCCTGATCATCACTATCGGGACCGATATCCTCTCCTCCATCCTTTGATCCCTGATCCTCATCCTCCGATTCATCATCATCCTCACCCTCCGGACCGGGAGATCTCTCTAGCTGCTTGTAGTCTCATCGACGAATGGTCCGAGTCCCAATAGAGTATCCACGTGATCCGGTGTCCACTGGTGTATCCTCGAAACTCACCCCGAAATGCCCGAAGATCAAAGTCGGTAGCCTCCCATAGCAAAGGTTCCGCATGCTAGGCCGCGAGAACTAAGTCCGGCATGACCTGCTGAATGATGTAGGAGAGATCGATCTCGAAGCTCATGTAGATGCGGTAGATGACTAAGGCCTCCATCACTGTGACCCGATGGTGATGTCCGGCTTTCGGCATAATGTTTCGGCCGACTATGCGACCGATAATCCGTGCGAAATCCGTCATCCGTCCGCTGGTCCACGGTGTGAAGCCCCCCACCCCCCCCCGCAGCGCGCCCCCCCCCCCCCCCCCCCCCCCCGCCCCCCGCCCCCCCCCCCCCCCCCCCCCCCCCCCCCCCCCCCCCGCCGTGGGGCGCCCGCCCCCCCCCCCCCCCCCCCCCCCCGGGGCGCGCCCCGGCCCCCCCGCGCCCCCCCCCCCCCCCCCCCCCCCCCCCCCCGGCATCCCGAGCCCCCCCCCCCCCCCCCCCCCCCGAGTGTGATCCACGGCCCGAAGATCGGGTATCGAGTGATCAACCTCCCACATAAACAATAACATAATCATGAACAACCATAACAAGAGTGCGGAAGATAAATCATAGATCCAATAATGAAAGAATGAATCATAAACGAAACGGAATAATAGATATAATCGAGTGTCAAACGAGATAAGTAAAGTGAAGCAAAAATCCCACTTTACATCCGGCGGAAAAGTAGCTCGAAAGAATAAACTAGATAAAAGCTAATCCCAGTAGCAAGTACATTGGGTAACTAAATTATTCTCCACTTTGTAGACGACCCACCAACCTTATAATAATACAACAAAAAAAAAAAAAAACCCCCCCCCACACAACACCCCCAACACACCAACAAACACACAAAACCCCCACCAGAAACAAATAAATTTTTGTAACCACCACAACCACCCCCCCGATATTCCTCTCCCCCCCCCCCCCTCCCCCAAAGGGACCGTCATAGTATTCCGTACCTGCGGGATAGTCTAACAACATTGTACAATAAAGGAATGAGTTTCAAAGAAACTCGGTAAAGGCGATTAAAATCCATAATAACATAAATGGCGGGATTCCAGAACAATCATAAATGCAATATGATATGAGACAAACAATGAATGAATGATTCTAACTCTATGTATGCTTGGTCTCTATTGGCGGACATGCTTTAAGTCATAGCACCGTACTTCTTTAGGAAAGTCCACTCACATCCTCAACCATTTAAGATATCTTGGATTCCCTCCAACCATTTAAGATATCTCGGGCGACCGATTGGTAATGGGTCCTTCATCCCTCGGGACAAACCTTGGCGGGGGTTAAGTCAACACACTCTCTCACAACCATTTGGTATAAATCTTGGCGCATGTCGGGGTAATACCTAGCCAAATGCAAGTCTTCTACTTGGTTACATCAAGTCGGATCCGGATACTTCCATTCCTCGTCCACGACGATCCTTTCCGGTATCCTTCACACTAGAGTCCTCATAGTCCACGACTACGGACTCACCAACCCTATTGATCATCCACATATGGTAAACGGGAAGCTCTCACGTCCTCTCACGGGTTGGTTACCGGTCTTAAGCGCCCGTGAGCCCAAGTCTAACCATATGCAACCCTACCAATAAATGGCCCCCACAATGTGATTCCTGTCCTCTCACGGGTTGGTTACCGGTCTTGAGCGCCCATGAATCCCCATTGCTACCACGGGTCGTTCGGTCTCAATACCCCTCCGATTAGGGTCGACATAACAGGACATCCTAGCCAAACACTACTAGACAATCCTATATATGTCATCCAACGGTTTAGGAAGGTGTCCGGAGGGCATCTCCGGAAACATCCCATAATATTCCCGTAGTAGTCCAAGGACAGAAATGTCAAAAGGACACCTCTCCTTTCCAAACCATACGTAAGCATACACATGCATCAATTCATATCATCACATATATGGTAACTCCATATATGGAAAGAAATCAATATTTACAATCATTTGTATAACATTGGTAAGTAAATCATACATGAATCAATTCAATATGAATAAGTAATGCTACTGTAATCAAAGTTATGCAACAGTAGTATATCATTGTAAGAATCTAATTTAGGAAACATATTAATGATATTCAAATATAGAAACTAGATTCATGCTATCTATGTAATTAAGGAAATAACCATCCTTACCTTTTATAACTCGCAAAGAATCCTAAGAAATCAAGTAAGATCTTGGCAAACTTGAGAAGAAGGTCCTAAACAAGTATATACAACATATTAGGAAAGATCCCTAACAGAAAATATAGCAAAACATCCGAAAGCAGACCAATTAAGGGTTGCTTTGTACTCATTGGTCGAGTGGATTGGTCGAGTGGTCCGGTCGACCAATCGGTCGACCAATGCGGACGATAACTTAGAAAATCGAGTTTTGAGATATGAAATCCGAATTTGGTGGTTCAAAAGGGTACTAATCAAGGGGTAGACTACATCAGTAGTATTCTAGCATATAGGGGACCTCAAAACACTAATCAAATCAAGGTATCAAGATCCAAATTAGGAAACAAAAAGTTACCATAAATAAATCAAACATGGATCTTGATGAATTTTGAAATAGAAAACAAGGACAAGAACAATAGGAGGATGGATCATTGCTTTCGGTAATGAAAACATGAAAACATGCATAGGTCTTCATAGAATAAGGCTTAGAAGCATAAATCTAAATAAGGAAATAAAACCTACCATATATGTACTATCATGCATCATGAAGAACACATAGTAAGGTAGAAGAGAACAACTAGAATTCTATGGATTATGGATCATAGAAAGAAAACACAACCATTAACCACTAACATGATCAATGAAAGAAGATCCAAAGAGATCGAGAATTCAGATTAGGAAATTAACGAGAGATTAAATCATGGTTTGATCATGAATCCTTCAAAAGCTTGCAATGATCATGGTTAAGATCATTGTTCTAGCCTTAAATCCTTAGGATGATCATGAGAACATGTTCGAGAGATGTTTGCAACGAGAGGATGCAGCATCTCTTCTACTGTCTCAACTCAAAAAGGAAAGAAAAACAAAGATGTAGGAGAAGAAGAGAGAGTAGACATACCTTTTGATGCAAAAAGAAGAGTTCCGACGAAGATCCGCCAAGAAAACTCCAAGGATGCAAGAGAGATGACTTGCGAGAGGTCTTTGGTTCGTTCCGAGAGGGTTTGGAGGCAGCAAATACGAAGTGGACTCGAGGTTAGACTTAAATAGAGCAAGAATCAACCTAATTGCCAAAGACGGCACCCATTGGTCGAGTGGATTGGTCGGCGGCCCGGTCGACCAATCGGTCGACCAATGCGACCACAAGGCCAAAACGGGGAATTGAAGGCCCGGATCAAATCCAAACCTAAAGGGGTTTTGCACACAAGTCAAGTGACTTACCTAGTAGGTAGAAATGCCTTCAAACCAAGATAGAGAGCACTCCAAGTCCATCAACTAATTAGATCTTCATCGGGATTCTGTTTCCATAAATAGAACCTCATCATCAACCTTCATGGATTCAAAGCCGGACACCAAGTCCTCTCTTTGGGATGGCCCAAAGCTGACTTCTTACTTTACTTCGGGTCATCGGACCTACAAATAACAAGGTTTCCGGGTCAAGGTTAGGGCTGGGTTTCACATTCTCCCCCCCTTAAAGAAATTTCGTCCCCGAAATTGAAAGCGTACTGTGCTTCCAAAGAGGTAAGGAAACTTCTCCTTCATGTCTTCTTCCTTCTCCCAAGAAGCTTCTTCGGGGGTATGGTTCTTCCACCGAATCTTCACCAAAGGAATGGCGCGATTCCGCAGCTGCTTGTCCTTCCTATCCGGGATTTCGGCCGGTTCTTCATCATAGGTCAAATCAGCACTAAGTCCTTCGGTGCTTGCTGCAAAATGTGTTCCGGATTCTCTATGTATTTTCGGAGCATCGAAATATGGAACACATTGTGCACACCAGCAAGAGACGGAGGTAATGCTAATCGATACGCAACGGGTCCAACCTTTTCCAAAATCTCGAAAGGTCCAATGTAACGAGGGCTAAGCTTTCCCTTAACATTGAATCTCATCACACCCTTCATTGGTGAGACCTTGAGAAAGACTTTCTCTCCAACTTGAAATTCCAAATCGGTCCTTCTCTTATCGGCATAAGATTTACTGTCTCGGTTGGCGGACTTAATCCTTTCTCTTATCATATCTACCATAGCACTTGTAGCTTCAATCATCTCGGGACCTAAGACTTTTCTTTCACTGTCTCGAGTCCAGTACAAAGGTGTCCTACAAGTACTACCATACAAAGCCCTGAATGGAGCCATGCCTATTGTTGCTTGATAAGCTGTTGTTATAGGCAAACTCAACCAAAGCTAGGTGTTCATCCCAATTACCACCCATATCCACCACGCAAGATCGAGCATGTCTTCCAATGTCTGAATTGTCCGCTCGGATTGTCCATCGGGGCTTGTGGATGATGAGCTGTACTCAAGTTCAATTGGGTTCCCAAGGCCTTACGCAAACTGTTCCAAAACCTTGAGGTGAACCTAGGATCACGATCCGAAACAATACTCAAAGGCACACCATGCGGACGAACCACATTATCCACATAAAGCCTGGCTAGCTTATCCAGTATGAGTGATCTTCATAGGAATGAAATGGGCTGATTTGGTCAACCTATCAACAATCACCCACACGGTGTCATTGCCTTTACTTGTCCGAGGCAAGCTAGTCACAAAGTCCATGGAGATATCTTCCCACTTCCAACTAGGAATAGGAAGGGGTTGAAGTAATCCGGATGGAGGTTGTCGGACGGCTTTCACACGTTGGCAAGTCTCACACTTGGCAACAAAATCGTCAACATCCGCCTTTAGACCAATCCACCAAAAATGTTCCTTCAAGTCCTTGTACATCTTGGTGCTTCCCGGGTGTCTGATAAAGGCGTAGCTGGTGTGCTTCCTTCAATATTTCATTCTTAACTTCATCGTTTGCGAGGCACACACGGTCTTCCTCTAAACAACAAAGCACCATCCATGGATATACCAAAGTCGGGGTCCGACTCGGGATTCGAAGAAATCTTCTCAACTTTGGTCAAAAACTCTTGATCGAACTCTGTGAGCAACAATCTTATCTCTAAGACCAGATCTTGCCGTCATGGCGAGAAGAATAAAATCAGAATTCTCGGGGACGATTTCCAAACCAAAACTCTCAATAGAAGACCACAATGGTAAACTCAAAGCATTTAAATCCAAAGTCTTCTTCCGGTTCTTCCTACTAAGAGCATCGGCAACAACATTTGCTTTCCCGGGATGATCTTGAATATCACAATCATAATCGGAGGCGAGTTCCAACCATCTCCTTTGTCTCATGTTCAACTCCTTTTGGGTAAAGAAGTATTTCAAACTCTTATGATCCGTGAAAATGGCAATCTTCTCACCGTAAAGATAATGTCTCCAAATCTTCAAAGCAAAGACAACGGCGGCAAGTTCTAGATCGTGAGTGGGGTAATTCCGCTCATAATCCTTCAATTGCCGAGAAGCATAGGCTACGACCTTGCCATGTTGCATCGGTACACAACCCAAACCAATCTTTGGCGCATCGGTATAAAGCTGTCATACCACCGGAACTATCGGGTATAGTCAAAACCGGGGCACTTGTCAATCTATCCTTCAACTCTTGGAAATTCTTCTCACGGGCGTCGGACCAAACAAACTTCTCTTCTTTCCTGGTCAACTTAGTCATAGGAGCAGCCAACCGAGAAAAGTTCTCAATAAACCTTCGGTAGTAACCCGCCAATCCAAGAAAACTTCTTATTTCCGTTGCCGACTTCGGTCTCTCCCAATCAGCCACAGACTTGGACCTTTTCGGGATCGACACGAATACCTTCGGCTGAAACTACATGACCAAGGAAAACCACTCTCTTAAGCCAGAAATCACACTTGCTAAACTTAGCAAACAACTTCTTTTCCCGCAACCTTTGCAAAGTGAAACTTAGATGACTCGCATGCTCTTCTTCGCTCTTCGAATAGATCAAGATGTCATCAATGAAAACAATCACAAACTTATCAAGCACATCATGAAATACTCGGTTCATGAGGTCCATGAACACCGCGGGAGCATTGGTCAATCCGAAAGGCATGACTCTAAACTCGTAGTGACCATACCGCGTTCGGAAAGGCTGTCTTGAAGATATCACTAGACTTCACTTTCAATTGGTGATATCCGGACCTTAAGTCAATCTTCGAGAACACAACTGCACCCTTCAAGCTGATCGAAGAGATCATCGATTACGGGCGGTGGATATCTATTCTTGATAGTCAACTTATTCAACTCACGGTAGTCGATGCACAAGCGCATACTACCGTCTTTCTTCTTGACGAACAAGACCGGAGCTCCCCAAGGTGACACACTAGGCTGTCTGAAACCTCTATCAATGAGCTCATTCAACTGATTTTGCAACTCTTTCAACTCGGTAGGAGCCATCCTATACGGAGCTTTAGATACCGGAGCGGCACCGGGGACGAGATCAATAGAGAATTCGACATCTCTGTCCGGAGGCACTCTCGATAGATCATCGGGGAAGACATCAACAAAGTCGCAGACAACTCGACTTCGTCGACTCTTTTCTCCACTATACCCTTGCCTTCGGATGAAGCATCATCCACTAGGGCATAGACTTGCATCGGTCACGAGACAGACACCTTCTTACAAACCCTTCTCTTTTCACCTTGAAATTCAAAGACCGGACTTCCACATATATGGACCTGAATCTTCTTTGAGGAACAAAGGAACACGGCTTTATGGGCTGTCGGCCAATCAATTCCCAAAATAACATCGAAGTCCTTCATGTCAAGAATCACAAAATTGGCTTCCAAGTTCTTCTCACCAATCAACACGGGACATTTAGATAACCCCTTATCTAGTTTCACAACGAGGACCGGTGGGTGTACTAATCAATAAACAACTAGACAACTTCTCGGGGATTAGGTTAGTCTTCTTGATGAATGCGAGATGACATGAGCGAATGAGATGCACCCGTATCAAATAAGACAAATGCGAGAAATAGAAGCGACTAACAATGTACACTAATCACATCATGGCTTGGATCTGCTCGATCTTTGGAAATACTGAAAACTCTACCGAGAGGGAGGAGCGGGGAGCACTCTTCACCATTTGGGGCGGGCTGCTTTGGGCGAGCCCGCCGGACGAGCACGAGCAAAATGACCAGCTTGCTTGCGGTAGAAGCAAACGGGATTCTTTGGATCCAACGGGGGTGGCTGCAACGGAGGACTTACGAACAAAAGGCCTTGCACTCGCACTTGCACTTGCACTTGCATTTGCTTGGTGGTCGGTTTCCGCCATCTTTTTGTTTAAGCGGCCGGGCTGCTGAAAACCCGTGTTCGACCTACACTCTTAGCACGAAGGTAGGAGTGGGGTAGGGTGTAGGTCTCACATAACGACGGTCATTGCGATCCACCGAACCCAGAATTCCTTGAGCGCCAAGGCTTTTGCACCACGAGCACTTTCCTTCTCTGTTTCTTCCAACTTCTTCGAGTTACGCACCACTTGAGCATAGCTCACTATAGGCTGGGCTGTGAGATAAGCTTTAATGGCGGGCGCGATCCTTTGAAGAACTTCTTTGCTTTGGCGAGGTCTTCCTTCAAAGAATGCGGAGCAAAGAAATGAAGCTCCTCGAACTTCTGTTGGTACTCCAACACGGACAAAGTTCCTTGAGTCGAGAATCATAAACTCGGCTTCCTTTGCATCCTTCACCGCCTCGGGAAAGTAGTTCATACAAAAAGCCTCTTTGAATAACTCCCAAGTTACAACTCCTGCATGCAAACCTTCCAAAAGCGGGACCAGTGGAGATCCACCATGCATCGGCTTCTTGTTGCAACTCACGCTCGGCAAACAAAATCTTCGAGCTTCCGAGCATTGCGGATGCCGGAAAGCCTTCTCCAACTCACGAAGCCACTTGTTAGGAAACAAGGGGTCCTTGGTAACACCGGTAAAAGTGGGTACTTGCATCTTGAGAAAACTCTCCATCGGGCGAGTATGAGGAGTTCCGGCTAAACCTCCCGCATTCGGGAGCTGCGGCATGAGGATTCACATTAGCACCAGCCCGGGTCTCATTATGCGAGTCATGAAACCCACCAACATCTGGTTGAGCCCGAGGCTGCTTCTGCTGCATCATATTGCCCATAATATTGGCAATATCTACTGAAACTTCCAACATTCGGGGCACCGGGGATCTCATGAGTACCACGATCAGCATTTGGTATCTCACCACCTCCATGAGGTACTTCACCACCTCCCTGGGTATTTCACCACCTCCATGACCACTTTGGATTCACCACGCCCACTTCTCGGAGTAACCATTACTGCAAAAACCGAGAACATCAAAATACCGAATTTCGAAGATTCAACATAAACCACAAGTCCAAATGATTTGAAAACTTAAATCATGCTCAAATATATCCATATAGTCATCAAACAATATTCCATAAGGCAAAAATCACATTTTCCAAAAATTCAACAGCAAATGAGGTCAACGTGACCATTGGTCGAGTGGTTGGTCGAGTGACCCGGTCGACCAATCGGTCGACCAATGAAGAACAGAATACGAAAATTCGCATTATAAGCCTCATTTCCACATTCCAACCTCATTCTAACTTCTTCCAAAGGTGAGAGAGCTCTAGGGAAAATATCCAAGAGTTCCCACAAGTGTTCTTGAGGTGATTTAGTGCTTCAACAACAACAACACAACACACCATCTTCACAAACAAGGTAAATCTCTCATTCTTTCTTCCATTTTCATCTTCTCATGCTTGCATTTCAATAAAACCATGCTTTACTTGTATCCAATGCTAGAAATCATGCTTAGGAATGCTTAGAAACATATTCCCTAGGTTTTAAACACAATGACATGCATAGACAACAAGTTTTAACACATTTGGTGCTCATCTCGCAAAGTTTTATACCGAAATCGATATCTTTAGAAAAATTTCGTTTTCTCTCAAACCGCTTGAAATTTTCGCACGAGATCAAATGCTACATGCTCAAGATGACATTGTAGATAGGTCCATACAATTTGATTTAACCAATTTCAACTTTTCAAAAATCCAATTTTGACCTAAATTGCAAAATCCCCAAATTTCTTCTTGCTGAATTTTTCGCTTTAATCCATGTTTTCGATCGATTTTCATCAAAACAACTTCATAGACATGAAATTCCAAGTATTGTGCACATGCTAGTATGTTCAAATCAAATTTCCCCCAAATTTGAAATTTTCCGAAAAATTACGAAAATACCCTTTTGGCTCAAATCTTGAAATAGCACTAATTGGAATTGTCTCTTGTCTCTTCCACGGATACATCATGCGAGAGGGGAGGGCGAGGAGGAGGTAGAGGTAGAGGTCGCATCGTAGGTGCTCTCGGGGGCGAGGTCGGGTTCCTTTCGAGCCCCGAGAGAGGAGGTTGGGAGGCCGGACCTGTTTGACACACCTCGGGCCGAGTTTTGCATGCGAGGCCTACTTCAGCTATTGTAACATCGAGATGGGCGTCTACTTCACTTACGCCAGCTCGGAGCCTTCGGGGATCCGGCGGAGGTTCGACACTTTACGGTGGACTCACCTCTTCAGGAGGATTTGCCGGTATGCCGGAGCTAGTGAGGTTGTTCTTCGGCAACCTTACTTACACGAGAGGAGGCTCGGGGCCGGGGACATCCACTCGGACTTGTCCTCGGGAGGCGGGGTCCACCGGACTCGGATTCGCTTCTCTACCCGGACAACGGCCGAGATCTTGCGGGTCCCTTACTACCCACGGCGGTGTGTGTGTGGATACCTGCGGGAGCGGACACAGGACAGCCATCGATGCCGTACGAGCTTCGCGAGATATGCTCTACGCTATGGGATAGCCGCCGATGCTTCACACCGTGGACTAGCGGACGGATGACGGGTTCTGCACGTATTATCGGTCGCATAGTCGGCCGGAACATCATGCCGAAGCCGGACATCACCATCGGGTCACGGTGATGGAGGCCTTGGTCATTTACCGCATCTACATGGGCTTCGAGATCGATCTTTCTTACATCATTCGGCGGGTCATGCTTTGGACTTGGTTCTGCGGCCTAGCATGCGGAACCTTTGCTATGGGAGGCTTCGACTTTGATCTTCGGGCATTTCGGGGTGAGTTTCGAGGATACTCCGATGGACACTAGATCACGGGGATACCCCATTGGGACTCGGACCATTCGACGGATGAGACTACATCGGTTAGAGAGATCTCCTGGTCCGGAGGGTGAGGATGATGATGAATCGGAGGATGAGGATGAGGGATCGGAGGATGGAGGAGAGGATATCGGTCTGATAGTGATGATCGGGCCGGAGATGATCTGAGATATGCGCGAGGCTGAGCCCGTGCATCACGAGTTTCCTTCATCACACTTCGAGGCGGGTGGCCCTTCACATGCGGTTCCGGAGACTTCAGATCTTGGTGCACGGATGAGATCGATGACTTCCATGCTAGAGAGGATGGAGGTCGGACGGGAGCAGATGTACGAGAGGATGGAGTCTCGACGGGACGAGGATAGAGCATCGGGTGACTCGGCTAGCGAGAGGAGTTCGGAGCATATAGAGATCGAGTAGATCACCTAGATAGGCTGTACCTTAGGATTTCCCATTTATGCATTTCGGATGTAATCATTGTAAAAACTTTTGAAATTAATGAAGTTCATTTTGTTTCTCTTTAATTATTGTATGTTATGCACTTTTCTTTTCCTTGCATTAGTGTCATTTGTTCAAGTATAATTATGGTATGTTATTCGAAATGTTACTGTTATGCCTCAAAGTTCAAGTTTCTAATTCGGTGTTCTATTATTCACTTCTAAGAGTAGAAGAGTCACTTCGGATCAATGACTCGGGGAATGTTCGGTTGTTGCCTTTTGTGGTTAGGATCTCCTCGAACCTTGGGCTCCGATACCAATCTGTCACGCCCTCCCGGCCCGGTACCCTATCTGGCATACCCGAGAGTGTGATCCACAGCCCGAAGATCAGGTATCGAGTGATCAACCTCCCACATAAACAATAACATAATCATGAACAACCATAACAAGAGTGCGGAAGATAAATCATAGATCCAATAATGAAAGAATGAATCATAAACGAAACGGAATAATAGATATAATCGAGTGTCAAACGGATAAGTAAAGTGAAGCAAAAATCCCACTTTACATCCAGCGGAAAAGTAGCTCGAAAGAATAAACTAGATAAAAGCTAATCCCAGTAGCAAGTACATTGGGTAACTAAATTATTCTCCACTTTGTAGACGACATCCTTGTAGGTGTAGATCTCATAGATAGCACAAGGGCGCTTCCACTCAATGGTCGGACTAAGCATCGTACGGAGCATAACCACCCGTGGGATCTTGAGTAATTGTGGTAACCGCAATCACCTTCCTGGAGATATGCCTCTTCGCCTTGCGCTTCTTCATAGGGACCGTCATAGTATTCCGTACCTGCGGGATAGTCTAACAACATTGTACAATAAAGGAATGAGTTTCAAAGAAACTCGGTAAAGCGATTAAAATCCATAATAACATAAATGGCGAGAATTCCGAACAATCATAAATGCAATATGATATGAGACAAACAATGAATGAATGATTCTAACTCTATGTATGCTTGGTCTCTATTGGCGGACATGCTTTAAGTCATAGCACCGTACTTCTTTAGGAAAGTCCACTCACATCCTCAACCATTTAAGATATCTTGGATTCCCTCCAACCATTTAAGATATCTCGGGCGACCGATTGGTAATGGGTCCTTCATCCCTCGGGACAAACCTTGGCGGGGGGTTAAGTCAACACACTCTCTCACAACCATTTGGTATAAGTCTTGGCGCATGTCGGGGTAATACCTAGCCAAATGCAAGTCTTCTACTTGGTTACATCAAGTCAGATCCGAGATACTTCCATTCCTCGTCCACTGACGATCCTTTCCGGTATCCTTCACACTAGAGTCCTCATAGTCCAACTCGACTACGGACTCACCAACCCTATTGATCATCCACATATGGTAAACGGGAAGCTCTCACGTCCTCTCACGGGTTGGTTACCGGTCTTAAGCGCCCGTGAGCCCAAGTCTAACCATATGCAACCCTACCAATAAATGGCCCCCACAATGTGATTCTGTCCTCTCACGGGTTGGTTACCGGTCTTGAGCGCCCATGAATCCCCATTGCTACCACGGGTCGTTCGGTCTCAATACCCCTCCGATTAGGGTCGACATAACGGGACATCCTAGCCAAACACTACTAGACAATCCTATATATGTCATCCAACGGTTTAGGAAGGTGTCCGAGAGGGCATCTCCGGAAACATCCCATAATATTCCCGTAGTAGTCCAAGGACAGAAATGTCAAAAGGACACCTCTCCTTTCCAAACCATACGTAAGCATACACATGCATCAATTCATATCATCACATATATGGTAACTCCATATATGGAAAGAAATCAATATTTACAATCATTTGTATAACATTGGTAAGTAAATCATACATGAATCAATTCAATATGAATAAGTAATGCTACTGTAATCAAAGTTATGCAACGGTAGTATATCATTGTAAGAATCTAATTTAGGAAACATATTAATGATATTCAAATATAGAAACTAGATTCATGCTATCTATGTAATTAAGGAAATAACCATCCTTACCTTTTATAACTCGCAAAGAATCCTAAGAAATCAAGTAAGATCTTGGCAAACTTGAGAAGAAGGTCCTAAACAAGTATATACAACATATTAGGAAAGATCCCTAACGAAAATATATCAAAACATCCGAAGCAGACCAATTACGAGTTCTTGTACTCATTGGTCGAGTGGATTGGTCGAGTGGTCCGTCGACCAATCGGTCGACCAATGCGAGCGATAACTTAGAAAATCAGAGTTTTGAGATATGAAATCCGAATTTGGTGGTTCAAAAGGGTACTAATCAAGGGGTAGACTACATCAGTAGTATTCTAGTATATAGGGGACCTCAAAACACTAATCAAATCAAGGTATCAAGATCCAAATTAGGAAACAAAGAGTTACCATAAATAAATCAAACATGGATCTTGATGAATTTTGAAATAGAAAACAAGGACAAGAACAATAGGAGGATGGATCATTGCTTTCGGTAATAGGTATCATGAAAACATGCATAGGTCTTCATAGAATAAGGCTTAG
>NC_142607.1:48333197-48413034 GCF_041222555.1 Hakea prostrata | reverse complement strand
TTCACAAACAACAACAAGAGGAAGCCACTTGTTTGAGGAAAAACGGCACAATGTTTTCTATTTTCATTTCTTTATTCCTTTTTTCCATGTCTAGCTAATTCCATCTTTCGATCAAGATTAATAGAATTTGATTTCATCAATTGTGAGACTTCGAGTAATTAGTATTTTTTAATTCTCGGTATTTATACGTTTTTTATGTTTATTATGTTATTGGATTAATCCTTAAATAATAGGCCAATTGGCATATTGTTTGATGATTAATACAATACTTAGTCAATTAGAATAATTATTTATTATTCTCATATAAGTGACAAATAACATCCTCGAATGGATAATCAATGTCCTAGAGAGTTTGCTATGAGAATGTATGTTATAGTTTAAATAAACAAGACTTTTTTGAATTTATTAACTAGAGATTGAGTCTTTCATGTTTTATGCAATTAATAGATAACTCAAAGGATAGATCCGAATGTTATGTTTATTAATTAGGGAATAACCCAAATGACAGATCCGAAGATTATAAAAAAAGTAGGAAAAGTTTGTTGTTAAGGGACTGATCCTCAATGAGCATAACCCATCTACCCGAAATTAAATTTTTTGTTTTTAAGTTAATGATCAATTGAGAGAATCAATACTGAAATTAAATCTTGATTGAAAATTTTTATTATTTTGATTTTCTTGTTAACTACTGCATCCATTTAATTGTTTTATTCATTATTGAGTTTCTTTATTCAAAATCCCTCAATTTTTATCAAGGAATAAATCTTCACCAATCTCTGCGGATTCGACCCTACTCACTTGCTTTTACAAATTCAGTTGAGAGAAGAATTATCTTTGGTGGATTCGACACCCATCACTAAAAGAGACTCTTGTGATGGAATAAATTGCCATAGATTGAATATAAAAAATAAAAAATAAAAGAAAGAAAAAGAAAAATACACCATCCAATGAAATTTCAAAAGTTGAATTTGCTTGGTTCACTAGGGCTGCAGAATGCACAGACATAGCTTCCCTAATCTTCCTTATGTTAAGAACTTGTCTGCTGATGCTGTGGCATGGGACTGTTGCCTTTTCTTGCTAAACTTGGGATTGTTGCCTTTTCTTCACTGCTTTTCCCCTCTGGTGATATTCAATCAGTGTGTTCTCTCTCACTGATTCTACTCTTTAAATAACTAAATCTCTCACAATTGAATTCGAGGTAGTTCCAAATTCAGTGTCCGTAACAGTAGTCCCCAGGTGCCTTGCATCCAGAACCAACTAGCGGGCAGCAGCTGGGGTGGGAGCAGCTTCAAGGACCTGATGCACCAATTTGTAAGTCCTTCCTGCCAGTGCTTTTGTGTTCTCTATGATCTGTTCATAACTGAAGAGGAAATTACAGGGGAAAAGAATTAGAGTATGAAGGATACAACTATAGTACTCTAATGCATCAAGTTAGTTAATCAAAATTGCTGAAAAAGACAATGTTTACATACACATCAAGATGAGTAGGCTCCATCACAACAGTCCCCGCCTCCGAATCGATCTTAGCATCAAGCTTCACACTCCGAACAAGATTAACAATCCATCTTTCGGCCTCATCGTAATTTAGATTCAACTTTTCAGCTAGCATTCTGCAAGAAAAGTTCAGAACCTATCAGGATTGGGACTTCCTTCCAAGAATAAAAGTTCACAGCAGTTAATTGAGAAGTTGGAACTTGGAACTTGGAACCATGCAACCATCTGCTGCAGAAAAATAAACTCGAACCCACAAGAGCATGAAAGCAGCAGCACTAATAAAATATATACAAGAATAAGCATTACAAAGTGATCTCAAAACTTTAGTCTCTAACTCTAGTGCAACCAGCCTATAAAAAGAAATGTCCAGATCCCAATAGTTGCTCCTAATTCAGATTTGAGCATCACTGATGCCAACAGGGTCTGAGAGAACTAGTGGAACATCCCAAAATGATTCCTGGAGTATCCCCATCTCGCCCCACCCCCACAAAAAAAAAAAAGAAATTTCTGGCAGGGCCAGGTACCCCAAAGACCTCCCACTCACATTTAACTAGAGGCAATCAGCCAGTGGTTCCATTGATGCTCCAAGAAAGGATTTCATGTTTCAAAGAGGATGCAAGCTCCAACATAGGGTCAAAGAGTATCATCATAAGGAAACTGAATCCAAATATAAACCATGAAACAAAGCACATCATTACCCTCTTAACTGACAAATTCAAAAATTTGCATCCATACACCCCAAACACCCTAAAAACAACGAAGTAATTTTACAAGAGTTTTCAGTAGGACAGAGAGCAAAAGCACCTTTCTAGTACAACAAAAAATTTCTGACAGATCATGCAACCAAAAAATAGTCGTGGTAATAGCAGCAAATAAATTATTAATGCACAAACAAGATAAATATTTTCCAATTCTAAATAATGTCAAAACTGTCTTCCATCATGTAACCATTATCAACTTCTGCAAACATTATCTCGAAATAAAAGAAAATTGCAAAAACTTGTTAATCAAATAAAGTAAAGAATTTAAAGACAATATGTGCACGTGTGCATACAAAGTATTTAAAGCATAGAAGCATAATGAAATAGATACAGCAGAATCAAGGCAGCCAATAGCATATTGCTTGTAGGCATCACACACACCTCATATCAATGCACTGATGTATTCGGCAATAGGTCTCAAAGATAAAGAGTCGTGCATTCTCAAGGAACTCATCCCTTAGTGGCACAGTTGAAAAGTTTCCTTCCTCAACTCGTTTTCCAAGAAATGGGTCATTCAATATTACCTGCAAATTGGACCCAGTTTGTGGTTTCAGCATTCATAATAGGACAGAATTTACATGCCAATGAATAATCCAGCCAAAAGTTTAAGCAGTGCTGTGATTGGGGTACTACAAATGATTCAATTTTCCATTTACCGGAAGATCAATGACACCAAAAAAAAAAAAACTTAACAAATTACAATCACTTGATTTTCCAATCTTAGCAATAAAGGATGATTATCTCTCAAGATTGTTAATAGTCTTGCTAAAAATCAACGGAAACTGTAAACTGTAATTACCCAGAAAAGCTACCAAGTACCAGTTCAGTCCGAACATCCGTAATAATTAATTTTACAGGCATTGAGTGTCTAGGCCACGTACAAAATAGCTCAACGAACTAGCTTAATTATGTAAATATGCCTAACTTAAGTTATAAAGGCAGAATAATCTTTTCTTATAATTATTTCAGTTTTAAGTGCCCATGTCACAAGCAAGGTTCAACAACTTGGGTTTCAAGGCTGGACGGTGGCAATATTTCAGCCATCTTGGCTGAAATGTGGTATTTTTTTCATGAAATTTCGATGGCCTTTGATGGGTTTTTGACCTGGGGTTTTTGCATACACCTTATTTAAAGCATGCATAACACAATAGAAGAGGTATTTTGTTCATATCTTACCACTCGTGAGACTGGTGTGTCTGTTCAAACAAATACAAATAGTTGAAAATTGAAACAAAATTACTTTAAATGTTTCATACAATCAAATGGAATGTTAAACAACATCATACACACAAATTAAATAACCAAAAAAGAAACATCTGCCGAGATCACCACTTAAATCCAAGATGAGTTCTTCGGTGGGTCCATCCTCAAGCAACATACCACTACATCTGTCTCATCCTCTCCTTCGAATGGTGGACATACACATCCCAGCAAGGAAGAGTTTGTTGATCAAGGAATACTTTGAATTGAGGGGAAAATCAGAATGAAGAAGCAAAAAAAAAAAACAAAAAATTGGACGAAATAGGCAAATCTGCAGTGGCAAGTCTAGACGAGATCTGTGATACCTGCAGATCTCTTCAAAACATGGATTTTATAAGTGGACCAAAATGGTTCAATAAGGTCGAGACAGGGCATCCCGGTTAAAATTTCAACCGAGATGGACCAAGATATGCTACATTTGTTTCACACAGGAAGTTTCAGGAGGGAGTTTGGGGCCAGGTTTTAGGTTGACTGGAAGACCTGTAGGGGGGAAGATCAAGTTGAAGTACTAGGATTTCTGATGGTTAAAACAAACTCTATGATGAATTTTTCAAGATGGGGAGAGTTGATGCAGATCCAGTACCAACTTGGAATAACTTAATTTGAAATTGCTTCACACTTGTCACGATAGAGTTCTTTATATATATATTGTCAACAGCCTTATAAATTGTAATAGAATTTGAAATAGAAACTAATAGAAATTCTAGCATAATTACAACTTGTTCTAGACACAGGAAATTAAGGATAAATATAACATTACTCTTCCCCATATGCATGGCGAAATGTTAGGCCTACTTACGTTGCAATACTCAAAAGTCATGTGACAAATCACATGATGATTAAAGTTGATCTATGAATTGAACCTAACAGAGCCTGGTGGACTCAAAAGGAAAACAGAACTGGAATAAACTAATAGAGTAAATAGGCTAAAATTCATTAACCACTTAGGCAACTATGTATTAGGCCTCTAGGAGGTCCATTACCAAGGAAACCCATGTAATAAAGGGTCCAACCACTATATGACCCAACCCTAGGCTTAGATTCCACTAATTAGAAGCCCAAAAAGGAGCTGGATCGGCATCACTTTGAAAATAATTGTATCAGCCAATATCGACAGGAACAGTGTGAGCTGATCTTAATTCAGATCCAGATCCACCAATCCATTCAATTAAATAACAGAAAAGGCTTAACTAAATGCATGCCTTTTTATCCATGTGAAAATACCCCCCCCCCCCCCCCACCCAAACGAGGACCAAACATTCAAAGCCCCCTCCCAACACAAGTCGATGCTTAGAAGCTGCACAAGAAACAATATATCTTCTTCTCTGTCTTCAATAGAAAAATATCCAAAATCAATGCTGGCTTTTCTTATTTTAATTTAGTTCTTTCTGAGGTACCACTGACAAATTTCATAAAATGACACAGCAGTATGTAACAGTAGCTATGGTGTTAGACATCCAGCAAGAGAAACTTACAAAATCTAAAGTTGTGAATTCACACATACAAAGGAGAAATATAGAACAGACAATGCTGCATATTACATTATAAAGAAGTAAACGAGGAAAACCATTCATTTCAGGGCAGGAAACTTACATCTTCACACTCTCGCAACTTCTTTTGAGCACCATCAAAATCATAATTGACAAATAAACACTCTAGGAACTCTGTAATCGGATCCTTGTAGGAGTATTGTTCCTGCTGTATAACTTTGATAAATTCTTTCAGCTGAGATCTTCTCCTTTTATTAACAACATATGCAGCGGCCAAGTAGCGTAAAAGGTGTGGTGCATTTGTCTGAATGGCATTTAAATACCTGCAAAAGAGAAGTTTATATATCCTCCAATAGAATCAGGCAAAAAAATACATGATATATTTTAAGATTACCAATTGATACAATAGTAGCAGTGATAGCAGACCAACGATGCATCTTTAAATTGTATTTTTTTTAATTATTATTAAAAAAAAAAAGCACAAGTTTGACACTTGCCAGACAGCATTATTAAATTGTATCTATTAAATAATTGTTTAAAAAAAAAAGCGCATGTTTGACACTTGCCAGATGGCAATATTAAAAACATACACAATACAGACGATAAAGAAAATTGGATATTGTATCAACATAGTGACAAATGGCTAAATAGTCTTTTAGTACCTACACGACAACCAATAATACTATGAGCTTCCCCTATCCACATGATATGGTACTGAAAACTTTCAGTGCAGGATTGGCAGGTATTCAAGAAGAGCTACAAATAGTAGCAGTAAAACAAAAGCAAGGAAAAAAAAAGTTGGAAAGGTTTTAGATGGCAGACCTATCATAGGAAAACAAATCAATGAGACTTGTTCTGCCACTGTCATGATTAAAAAAGATAAACAGGCTCCAATGTATGAGCCAAATTCTACTTTGTAACTGGATCAATGGCGGGGCAAAATTCTGAAACACAAACAACAATGAGGAAACATGCATCAGGCAAGCAATGTCAATATGCAGCAAAGTGACCTAATAGTGAATACAATACCTTTGAGTCAATGATTTCTCTCAAGCGATTAAGCTCTTCAAGAGCAATATCCCAGTTTTGCATTAGTATCTCAGCAGCTAGTTTTCCCCATAATGCACTCAAATTCCTTTCATTATTTGTGGACAAAGCCCTGTACTGATATAGATAGTCAGCAGCACCAGAGTAGTTTCCACATTCAAACTGAAATTTGGCATATTGGTATAAAGCCTCAATCTGATCTGGCCCAATCTGCTTGCAAAATGCAGTTATTAGTCAAAATGAGATAAATTCCCAACCCCAAGAGAAAACACAGACAGATGAACCTAATAATGTCAAACATCACTAACACTCAGAGGAGGTCCCTATAAAAGACATTAACAGTAAGGCATGTAGTACTTTTCTCAATAGTGTATAAGCATCCCTACAGGAAAAATCGTAAATCAAGTCTCTACTTTTCTGTTTCACAAGATAAGCTTGTGTAGAAGGGCCAATATTGACAGTTAGATTTTAAAAAATATATGTATATTTAAATTTTGTATTAAAAAAATAAAAAAAAAAATAAAAACTTCAAGGGAATATCATATCATTAGACCAGAAGATATGATCAACGCCAAACCATTGTTGAAGGTGCCTTCTGAGAGGAATTATGAAACTCAAAAATAAGGGAGAAGGAATATGATGGAGAGATTTCTTATGCAAAGGATATCATTTCAGATAAAATAAAAAAATAAAAAAAAAGGGTCAAAACATGGCCACAGATTAGATAGTTATGGAAAGCTTGAACAAGGACAGATGCAACAAGACTTACTAAGGATAGAAAAGAGAGTAAAGGAAGAGCACAGACTTGCTTCCAATAACCTAAACTATTACTCCTATTCCAAAGGAATCCCACCATCCACTGGCTGGACATAATCCCCATTGAGTTGGGGAAGCTGGGCCTGATTTTCTTCTTCTTGCAGGATTAAGTGAGATAAGCCTGCATGCATCAAACCCTGCAAGTCCCACCACCATGGTTGTCAAAGCGTCTGCCTAGGCACACTTAGGCGGTTTTTCAACCGCCTTGTTTTGAACCGTTTGTTAACATGCAGTTTTTTTGCCCTTTTTTCACCTAATTGCTACCACTTTGTCGCCTTGTGCGCGCCTTACTGCCGCCTAGACGCCAAAACAATCATCTTTCTAACATTTTGTACATGATAATATTTTTTCTTGATTTTTTTAAAAATCAAATTTTATTCTACAAAGCCATATACAAACTTAATAGTTAGTCATTTTGGAATTGGGAATCAATGAATCATTAAATGGATAAGGCACTTATTTTGCATCACACTCTCATAGAGGTAGGTAAAAATGTAAAATCACTACTTTCATTTTCATACTTATAATTTGATATAGTTTATAGTCATATGTTATGATGCATGCTGAGATGAACTTATGTTTGTGTTCTTTTTTGAATAATCTTTCATAATTATGATTCCCGAATGCTTGTTATTTTTAGATGAATGTGATTCTTGAATGTTTAATAAGCTTATAATAGAAATTTATCAGCAAAATGATAGTCGTATTGAAAAAATTTGACCCATCCGCTTTGGTCACCTTATTGCCGCCTAGGCGGAGCCCCAACCAGTTTGGTCGCCTTGCCACCTTGACAACCTTGCCCACCACATACCTCCGGTTTGCGAAGACATTAATCCAAACTTTTAGGACAATGTCCATCTTGAATATTGAAGCACCCCCACCATACATTCTTCATACACTTCAAAACCCAACAGTAGCCCTCTTTTCATTGAGACCATACTCATCTACAAAACACACACGCACACACACACACACGCACAAAATCTGAGAGATGCTCACATGCTTGGAAACTGTCAGGATCTCATTGTGGTTTGCCAAACCAATCAGACCAGGTGTTGCCACAGCCTCCCTTATTACCACTAGATCAAAGATCTCTAAAATAGCCAATGCATTGGACCCCTGATTGTAAGCTCCAACGATCTCATGACCTTGAAGCTCATCTTCTGCTCTGGAACTAGGATAAGCTTCTCAAACCAATAGCAGGACAAATCACCGGTCTGGTTGACATGCATATAGAAAGATTCCAAGTTGATAGTGCCATCCTTGCTGCTATCTCCAGATACTCCACTCTACAGATGTGGCAGCTTGTTAAGGCTCAAAATGCACTACTGCAGGACTTATGTCTACTGCTAATCACACCAACCTACAAAGCTAGAAGACAAACAGGATCGGTGATGAGGGCCTTCTCATTTTGCAGACTGATGCCCAATCCTTCCAGAAGTTGGCTTTGTTAGTGTAAATCCCACTTCTTTGAGTTTGGACTTTGATTGCCACCAATTGCCATAATCTTGAGAACTTGGCATTCTCGTTCCAATGATATGTTAGGTGACACTAGATTTCATGCTTTGTGGATAAATGCATCACATTGGAGAAACTGTGTCAAGCCACCAATCAAGGGATGGAAGCAACTGCTTGTGGATGCTTGAATCTGATCAAGATGAAGATTAAGAAGTCCGGAACAGCAAGTCATAAGAGAGCAGGGTCAAGGGCAACTAAGGCTTCATTGGCTGTAATTTGGACAACAGGGAGGAGTTTCCTTCGGTGATTAGCTTGTTGCTATGCTGTACAGCAGCTCCATAAATCAGCATTGTACAAGGAGAAATTGGGTCATGGGTGGAGAAGCATTGAGAGGGCAACTTTAGAAAACCAAATGGTTCTGTAACAAAACTACTTCAGAAAGGCACCTCTGAATGCCAGTTTTCATAGAAGGGGTACCCTAAGCATAACCTTCTCAAACACTGGGAACTTCCATGCATAATTTACCCTTTAAACAAAACAAGTAACCAAATGAAAACTCAATTAGCCTCATTTTTATATACGGTCAAAACATGAATCAGGTTCGCTCATATAAGCCCATATTTGCACTTTCCCAGCACATAGAGCTAACTCAATGTGCAGCAACTCAGGCCTACATATATCTACTAGTCTACTAGCCATTAAAAATTAGACAGGTATAATGCATGAATCAAGCATAAATAGATAAAAAGAACCAGATTCATTAGCCTCCATGTTGCACATAAGTAAATAAATAAACTCAAACTTCAAAAATTAAAAAGGAACAGAAAAAAAATACCTGATATCGATCGCTAAGCATCTGGATATTATACTGCTTATCAGACCTGAGTTCCTGAAACGAATTACGGTTCTGAAGAAAAGTAATCAACGGGGCAGCAGACTCTTCCAAAGACTTCAATCTTGCAACAACTTCCACACGCCTATCAATCATATCTATAAACACAAAATCCAAATTTTATAAACACTAAACAACATGGAAGAAACAATAACATTTACATACAAGAAAGCTTAAGTCGTAGAAAAGGTAGAACCTTGCGGAACTTCCTCAGTGTGATAGAGGCTCTTGTGGATGTCCATGGCATAATCCACCATATTTGTTTTGTTAAGAAGTTCAATCTTAGCTTTCAGGATCTCGCCATCAGGGTAAAGCTGACGCTCTTGCAGGAATTCTAGTAGGGGGAAGACCAAGTGTCGGTCCAGTTGAGGAGCTACTCGCTGAGTGAGATCATACTGCGCCATGACTGCAACTGAGAGAAACCCTAGCTGAATCTTCCCTGCAAGAGGGAATGACAAGGAGAGATGTTGATAACAAAAACCTAATTTAGTAATACTGAGAACAAGACAAACCATAACAGTTAAAGATGGTCCTATCATGGTCAATCCCAACTGTCCATAAAAGAAATCCTTCTTATTAAGGAGCTAGTCCCTAATTCGTGTGGCCTGGCCAGTTCTTTGTAAACATAGGTCCATGCAGAGACCACTAATCCAAAAGACTGATTGCATGGCCCATGTGGCTCACAGCATGTGAAAGTACCATGCTTTCAATTTTAAGTCTCTTAACACCGTCACTAGTGACGGAGGCAATGGTAGTTTCTTAAAGAGCAGTGTTTGATTAATAATTAAGTTATAGTACAAGAGGCAATAGTAATTATCCTAAGTATTTTTTTAAGGGACGCAATAGTAGTTTCTTAACGAAAAGTAAGCATGACAAGCAATCCATGCTCAATTTAGCTATCAAAGTCACAATCACAGTTATTTATTTCAGGTTCAAGAATTATTCAGAATAAATCAATCACTTAATTTATCGGTTTGGTCAAAAAAGCAGACAAATTAAAATCCTGATTTGGATTCAAGTGTTATCTGTTTGCTAAAAAGGAAGTCGGGTGAATCATTCTGATGTTTAAGTTCAGCGAAAATTGTATATAGAGTCTAAGTTTTTCTTCCATTTCAAAAGATTACAATATAATCTTTAACAACGATGCATGATAAAATTTCAAAATGAAACATCAATCTACCTAATATCATCCTTTTCCATTGAGAGCTATGGTAACCATTCACTAATTTAAGCTCTACTGCAACTTTAGTCCCAGATTCCATGCACCGGATCAGTTTGACCCTTACTCTCATTTTTCCCCAACCATGATATTAAGCTTTTGAACAAGGGGGTACAGCGACACAATGAATGTCATTGATAACCAGTGAAGAATAAGGCAACCTCACAAGTTGCATTAAAATCATAAACTTCACAATTGTGACAAATAGAGAGATCATTAGAGCCTACAACATAAAACCCGAGGGTGAGGATGGGTTGGGTGGATATCTTCCTTAAAGCCCCCATTGTTTAAACTGGGGGGGGGGGTTGAGTGACCATCCTGCGGCCACGCAGAGAGCTCTGACCCTCATGTCCAGACCTTCCAGCACGAAAATCATTGGCCATTTCCATGACCATGATCTTTTCAGAAAGTAGATTTCACATCTCCTTTGTATCTTTACAATAAAGAGCTATTGTTGCCAGTCGTTTTCTTCTTATTATATTAAAAGACAAGTCAAAAGATCTAACACTAACCATACACACCCAACAGAGAGATACAGTATAAAAAAGACAAACATTTTGGGTTTTACAGGTTTAGAAAGTGGCGAAGGGGCAGAGAGTTAGGGAAAGTAAGAGCTTTCGGAAAGGGTGGGAGTGTAGGACTCAGCCGCTCAGGCTTCATCTGCAAATCCACTTATATGGCAGCAGATAAATATACCAATCTACTTTTCAACAAATTGAAGAGTTGCAGAGGAAAATTTGAAACTTTACTCACAAGGTGAAACTATTCTTTTGGAATTCAAATTTCAGAGAAGACCTGCCGTTCTCAAATCTCAAGCAATCTACCTATCCCCTGTGAATGTTAAACGAAAGACCGCAGGCCAAGAGGCATCAGACCCAGGAGTTTGCAGGACCCGTATGCTGAAAGCCTTTGCAGAAAATTTGTAGAAAAGAAACCGAAGAACCTAAAAACGTCCGCATGGGTTTTTAAAACTTTTCGTACCTTTTAAACACCGAATCATTCGCTTATAATTCGGTTCGTCCTAATTAATTGGGAGATATATTTGTGTAGGTTACAAAGGCGACTTTACCGAATCATTGAGTAAAGTGCGGATTTAGAACCTGAATAATTCGTATTATTCAGGTTCTCCGAATAATTCACCAAATTAAAAGTAACTATGGTCTCTGTTAAGAGAGTCTAGAGTCAAACAGGGCTGCAAAATGGTCGGGTTGTATCAAATTTTTTAAAGGTTGGATTTTTATTTATTTACTACCAACCAGGAGCCGTTATGATCATGTCATGTGTGTATAAAAATCCAATGATTATGAAAGAAATACAGGCCTTACGTGTAAAAATTTTTTTTTTTACTTTACCAAATCTCACCTAATCTTTTCAAATTTTACAAAAAATTCGCTAACAGTATAACTTGATCCTTCCCCTACTTTGCAATAGTTCAAACAACCGCGGAAATTCGCAGGAAATGGGGTTTATGGGGAGCGAAAGGCTCTCAAAAAAGCAAGAAAAAAGCAAGGGAAAAGAAGAAATTGACGGAATTTGAAACTCTATAATTGTTTCATTTCTATTTTTAGGGGGACTCTAGTGTTCTGATTCTTTTGTTTGACCAATAAAAGAGGTATCAAAATCCTCTCTAGTTTAGCAACGAATCTTAGTCCTTCACGCGGTTACGAATTTGTTTCAATTTGTAGGTTTGTCTATGGTAATGAATCGAATGATTTGAACCCTAACGAGTATCTTTGATGTTATTCATGATGGTTTGATGATGTGATCTCGGTGCTGGAGAAAAAGTTAGAGAAAGCAGAGGGAGAAAATCTATGAAAACAGTTGGGTTGGGAAAAAAGAGAGGAGGGAGGCTCGAGATAAAAAGGAGGAAAGCCTTTGGGAATACACAGGTTTTTTTGTGAATTTGAAAAGTTTAGGTGGGATATGATAAAAGAAAAAAGATATGTTTACACTTAAGCCCCTCATTTTCTTTCACACCCATTAAATTTGTTTTTGCACATGTGGCATGATTTTAGCAGCTTGCCACTAGCAGTCGTCGCTATTGCAAATGAAAATCCTTAAAACTTCATCATGATCCTAAATATTCTTATAACTTGACTTTAACATTATGTAGATATTTAATTCTATTGGATACTTCACCAAAAAAAAAAAATAAAAAAATTCTATTGGATAAAGTTGGGAGTCAAGAAGGGTAAAGGATTATGCTTTCCCCATACCCCTTCACTACATATTTAAGACCCAATTCTACATTTACAAAGTAAACCCAAGGTAGACCTTCTTCTTAAATATGTGGTGGAGGATGTGAGGGGAGCATAGTCCGCTACCCTCACAAATAGAAGATCAGCACTTAACTTGAATTAAGATCTTGATCCTCTAACGCCCTATTGTTCATGGTCACAAATACCCCTCTCTTGGGTCTGAATGTCTGATCACAAAATTTAGAAATAAATTGTGAGAGGATTTGTTTGCCTCCAGCTGTAGCTAAGCCAGCCTTTGATGAAACTGATGCAGTCACTATCTGCCTTTTGAGACTCTTCGACTAGAAGAAAGAAGTTGTATATGTTGCCTAAGACATGTCTATGGACTATGTAACACATTCTCAGGCATTTAGGATAAAGTCAGACAACTGGGTCCAACACCTTGTTTTTTTTTAAGGTAAACAAGACCTTCATTGAGAAAAGGAACATGATACAACCGAGGAGTCCAGATCAAGAAGACCAAGGATTCAACGATTGGAAATGGCCAAGTTATCTCTCCCATCAAAGATAGGGCCCTCCCCTGCTAGGGAGTCAACACAACTGTTATTCTCCCTAAAGGTGTGACCAATTCTACATTCCATAAACATGGGCATTAGATGTCTAATGTCCTCCACAATCGGAATTAACTCTCATGAGCCTTTAATGTACTTGGTTCTCTATTTCTTGAATCACCTCAAGGCGGTCCGATTCAACAATAATTTTGTCATAGCATTCCCCGAGAGCATACATCAACCCATCACAAAACGCCATGGCTTCAAGTTCTAGGACCGAGAGGACATGGGCTGGTTAGATATTGCTAATTTACACTCCTCGCTCAAGTTTCAGATCATGAACCCAGCCTAGCAGCTTCTCCTTTCTTCGACACGGCATCCGAGTTAAGCTTCACCCGCTCGTGATCGGTGGTTCCCATGCTCCTACTCACTTTTTTTGTTTGCCCGAGAGTCTTCTCTCGGATTTTTAGACACCTGCAGTACTCCTCAAACGACTTACATGCACGCCTAGACTTCCTCCGGTTGCCAAGATATTTTTTTAAAAAAATTAGATCATTCCGCGCCATCCAAATCTACCAATGAGAGGAAAGAAACCAAACTAGCAAACTCCTTCCCCGCAATTTCCATTTTGTGAACTCAAAAGCTTCCACGAATTCATCCACTTGTGCATTTCCACTTCCTCACCTTTTGGAACTACATAAGATAGGGGTGATCCGAACCAAACCATTCTCGCGAAGGGCAAGACAAGAATATACGCTCAATAGCTTCCTTCTCCTTCCCACATCTGGTACAAACAGGGTCAATTGGTATTTTTCTACGACTCAGCCCATCCGCAAATGCTAATCCTCTCGTAACTATTCTCCACATCAGTTGCTTATACTTTGGAGGGGGGGGGGCATAGAGCTCCGATTATCTCCCAAATATCATCTCCCATATGAGCCAAATTAATTTTGCTCGATGTGGATGGCTTTTCTCTCATCTCCTCTTCCCTTAACTTACAAAGGGCTCTATATGCTAATTTTACACCGAATATACCATTTCTTGACGCGGCCCAATAGTGTTCATCTTCCCGTGGGAATAAGCTCAGATTTATCTTTAGAATTGCTTCACCCTCCTCTTTGTTGAATAGTACTTTAATAAAATCCATTTTCCACCTTCTCTCTCTTTGATCAATTAGCTCTCCCTTGTATGTTACAACTCTAAGGTTTGCTTGACTTGACTTTATATAACGGGATAAAAGGAATCCAACTATCCTCCCATATTCGAATCTTGTCACCTTTGCCTATCCTCATGGTCCGACATGTCGCCTCGTGTCGCCATGTCGGACCACGGTGACATGGGCGACACGTCGCCCGATATTTTGTAGGGGTTAGATGAAAAATCAACCCCCTGTTTCAAAGAGTATTTGGGGTCATTTTGACTCGAAATTTGACATGTAGCCTAATTTGAGGCCAATAAACACATTGTGAGTGTTATTTTGACCTAAAACATCACCTAAACTAATGTTCTTAATCGACCCATGTCTTACTCGTATGGGGGCGAAAGCCTCGAAACTAGAAATCTAAAAACTCATAAAAACCAAATCATCTAAAGTCTACAATTCATTGTACAAATACATAGAGTCATCCAACCATATAAAATCTCAAACTCTCAATTCAAGTATCGTGCCTAGGTGGATCGAACTCCTGTGACTCAAATTGTCTTTAGTGATGCTCCCCCAACAAACTCACATACCGATCCCATCTCATACGATACCGATAATGGTCCGGATAATCATCAACTGCAGCTCTATAATGGTCATCTTCCGCCGCCAAGAGAACTCCAATTTGAGAAAAGTGAGAATAGGGCCAAGGAAGGTGCTGCATGTCCGATGATGCTACTATTGGTGCCAATGTCTCTCCAAGTGAAAACATGGACTCATGAACAGACAATGGCCTCCTCTCAATACCATGGTCAAAGTAAGTATCACGACTATCAGCTTGCGAGTGCCCATAATACGAAGTACTAGAGGGGATACTAATTCCCATATCATACTATCCATGTGAAGGAGGGACACCATAATAACTTCGTGTGGAGCCTACGGACTCATCAAAGCTCATGGACCCCACCGCTCTTATTAAGTCGGCCGCCGGATCCCAAGGATTAACATAAAAACCATACGATCCGTAAGATCCGTGCGGAAGGGTGACATCATCATAACCACCTCTGTCTGCTGTTGTTGGCCCTCATGGCCCTTCCCCCTCCGATGGTGGCTCGGCCTCATATCGGGATATTCACAAACACGCCGATAATCACCACCATGATCATGATCCTGGGTGGCATGTGAGAAATGACTCTCCCCGGTGTATCCGAGTGGGGGCTACTTGTGTCTCTAGTATTGGAACATATAGACACTCTTCAAGGCCTCCACCACCACCACCACCACCACCATCATCATCATCATCATCCCTCGCAGTCTAATTAGGCGGGAGTGTGTCATCTGGATTGTCATCCTACCTCTCCTCCGTGCCTAGTGCCATGATCCAATCCTCATCAACGGTGGCGGTTGCCTCCGCATGTGTGTGACCCTCTCGAGAGGCCATAAACTCATCCACATCAACCCCTGCAGCTCGAGCTAGGTCTAGGTCGGGCCTCCCTCCAGGTTGGTCCAACACCGGCTCACCCCTGTCCAACATCCACTAAGTGAGGGATCTTGCTCATCTGCGCCCACATCAAATATATCATTGAGATTGATGTACCGCCTACTCCCCGACATGTTGCAGCTTCAACCTCATACTATAGTGACAAAATACCAAATCATTTAAGCGTTGGCTTCCCAAGCTGGTTCCTCCTCTTAAAGTGGATCATGTTGAATGTACTCCAATTCCTCTCATATCCGGAGGCGAGCATGTCCGAGACAGGATCCCGATCGCCGGTTGTTGCGTCTAGAACTTCTTCGAGAGCCGGATATTGAGATGACCACCTTAAGAGCTCTCCAACCAAGTTGGAATAACCCGGGATGCTGCACACACAAAGAAAGCAAGAACGGTCGGGCCTAGTTTTGGCCGGGGAACCACCTCCAACGCTCAAGTCAGCCTAGGCAACAATAATGGTTCTTGAGAGAGTTCTCAAGAACGTAATGAGTAAGTACTCGGATGAAAGTTCTCGTACCTTTCTCCATGTAGGAGGTGGGTTTATATAGAGGTTACCCGGAGGCGGCGGTTCCTTAAGTTCCGGATCGATAGTTGAGGAGTGAGTGGAGTAGTGGAATAACGGCTCCTTCTTTGTCGCACCTGATAGTGCCGTTATGCTGACTCACCTCCCCAATTCTTGGAATAGATATGCTGAGTGTTTATGCGTAACTAACTCTTCTTGACTTGGTCAAGAGAGTCTTCTGAGAAATGCTAGAGTTGGATATAGATATATATTTTTCCCAAGTGTGGCACTCGGGACCCTTCTCCAACGAAGAAATGAGCCTGCCCAAGAGGGAGGTATCTCTCTCGAATGAGGCCCTCGGGACCTTCTTCAAGGATGAGGTGAGCCATCCCAAGAGGGAGATATCTCTCCCGAATGAGGCCCTCGGGACCTTCTAAGAGGGAAGAGATGCACCCGCCCACGGGGGTGCCTCTCTCTCCCGAGATGGGGACTCGGGACTTTAGCTCCCCACAACAGAGCCCCCCATTCCGTGCGATTGACTTCTCGAACGTATGGAATGTTACTCCCAGACTTCTTAAAAAATTTCCTTTTTTCTTGGAGAAACTTTAAGACATCGTCTTGAATAATAGCCATTATTCGAGGCCTTTGTAACTCCCAACCATTGTGATAATTAACATTTATTGCAGCTCCTAATATGCCAACGGTCACGTTATCTCAGCCGTTGATTTACTCGATCAAGGGCTGTTTGATTGAGATCTTGAGTCCCTCAATCTCAACCGTTGTGTCTGTTCATTGTTGGTCATTGGATCGCGACCTTTCATGTGCTAGATCTCAACCGTCACCTTGCTTGATTCACAGCCGTTGGATGTGTCTCTTCATCTTCCTCCTCACTATAAATAGAGGTTCAATCCTCATTTTCAATTTTTTGCTTGCAAACTCCTCTCGAAGTCCCCCCGATTGCGTTTGCTTGCTTTCTCCAACTCGCTATTCCAATCTTCAAACCAGTAAGTTTTCTCTAACTTTTCTTCATTTCTTTCCTTTGTCATTTTTGCATTATGGATAATTTAAGAAAAGGCAATGAAATAGCCCGAGCCCCCTCCCGACTGGAGGTCTCGATTGCTTGAGATCTCCAGTCCCGAGTCGTCTTCCCGAACCCAATCCATGCATTATTCCAGTGAAGATGCTTTCTCGGGTTCTTCGACTCTCGTATTGTGAGAGCAACCTGCCGACTTAGCCGGGGACGACCCTCTTGACCAAGAACCTCTATGCTCCGATTTAGGAACGGACTTAGTCAACCTTGGTCCTTCGTGGATTCTTCGGATGAGCAGGAGGTTGATAGTATTAATCAATCTCCTGGTAAATTCCAAGTGAGTTAGAGACATTATTCGCCTCGCCCACCCCTTTCTCGTCCTCGGGATTGCCACAATCGCTGGCCACCTTTTATTCTTTCCGAGTTGCTTTCCGAAGAGGTAGCTCTCGAAGAAAGGAACAAACCCAAGACGCCTTCTCACATTGACTATGATCTCAAGTCTTCGGGTCCCGAATTCTATCCCGGAGATCTCAACCCAAATCATCTCCGGCGTTTAAGGGATTTCTGCGAAATTCCAAAGAATTATCTCTTCCGGCTCCCGTCTTCCTCTAGTCGAGTTGGAGAGCCCCCGAATGGGGCCCTCTGTAAAACCCAGCCCTAACCTTGACCCGGAAACCTTGTTATTTGTAGGTCCGATGACCCGAAGTAAAGTAAGAAGTCAGCTTTGGGCCATCCCAAGAGAAGACTTGGTGTCCGGCTTTGAATCCATGAAAGTTGATGATGAGGTTCTATTTATGGAAACCGAATCCTGATGAAGATCTAATTAGTTGATGGACTTGGAGTGCTCTCTATCTTGGTTTGAAGGCATTTTTACCTATTAGGTAAGTCACTTGACTTGTGTGCAAAACCCCTTTTGAATTGGATTTGATCTGGACCTTCAATTCCCTGTTTTGGTCTTCTTTGTCGGCATTGGTCGACTGATTGGTCGATTGGGTCACTCGACCAATCCACTCGACCAATGAGTGCTTGTCTTTGGCAATTAGGTTGTTCTTGCTCTATTTAAGTCCAATCTCGAGTCCACTTCGTATTTGCTGCCTCCAAACTCTCTGGAACGAACCAAAGACCTCTGCCAAGTCATCTCTCTTGCATCCTTGGTGTTTTCTTGACGGATCTTCGTCGAAACTCTTCTTTTTGCATCAAAAGGTATGTCTACTCTCTCTTCTTCTCCTCCATCTTTGTTTTTCTTTCCTTTTTGAGTTGAGACAGTAGAAGAGATGCTGCATTCTCTGTTGCAAACATCTCTGAACATGTTCTCATGATCATCCTAAGGATTTGAGGCTAGAACAATGATCTTAACCATGATCATTGCAAGCTTTTGAAGGAATCATGATCAAACCATGATCTAATCTCTGTTAAACTTCTAATCTGAATTCTGATCTCTTTGGATCTTCTATGTTGATCATGTTAGTAGTTAATTACTTGTGTTTTCTTCCCATGATCCATAATCTATAGATTTCTAGTTGTTCTCTTCTACCATACTATGTGTTCTTCATGATGCATGGTAGTTACATATATGGTAGGTTTTATTTCCTTATTTAGATTTATACTTCTAAGCCTTATTCCATGAAGATCTATGTATGTTTTCATGATACCATTACCGAAAGCAATGATCCATCCTCCTATTGTTCTTGTCTTTGTTTTCTATTTCAAATTCATCAAGATCCATGGTTGAGTTAATTATGGTAACTTTTTGTTTCCTAATTTGGATCTTGATATCTTGATTGGATTAGTGTTTTGAGGTTCCCTATTTGTTAGAATACTACTGATGTAGTCTACCCCTTGATTAGTACCCTTTTGAACCACCAAATTCGGATTTCATATCTTAAAACTCCGATTTTATAGGCTATCTGCCTTGCATTGGTCGACCGATTGGTCGATCTGGACCACTCGACCAATCCACTCGACCAATGAGTACAGCAACTCTAGATTTGGTCTGTTTCGGATGTTTTGATATCTTTGCTGTTAGGGATCTTTCCTAATATGTTGTATATACTTGTTTAGGACCTTCTTCTCAAGTTTGCCAAGATCTTACTTGATTTCTTAGGATTCCTTTGCGAGTTATAAAAGGTAAGGATGGTTATTTCCTTAATTACATAGATAGCATGAATCTAGTTTCTATATTTGAATATCATTGATATGATTCCTAAATTAGATTCTTACAATGATATACTACTTGTTGCATAACTTTGATTACGGTAGCATTAATTATTCATGTTGAATTGATTCATGTATGATTTACTTACCAATTATATACAAGTGATTGTACTTATTGATTTCTTTCCATATATGAAGTTACCATATATGTGATGATATGAATTGATGCATGTGTATGCTTAAGTATTGTTTGGAAAGGAGAGGTGTCCTTTCGACATACTCGTCCTTGGACTACTACGGGAATATTATGGGATGTTTCCGGAGATGCCCTCTGGACACCTTCCTAAAGCTGTTGGATGACATATCTAGGATTTGTCTAGTAGTGTTTGGCTAGGATGTCCTGTTATGTCAGACCCTAATCGGAGGGGTATTGAGACCGAACGACCCGTGGTAGCAATGGGGATTCATGGGCGCTCAAGACCGGTAACCAACCCGTGAGAGGACAGGGAATCACATTGTGGGGGCCATTTATTGGTAGGGTTGCATATGATTAGACTTGGGCTCACGGGCGCTTAAGACCGGTAACCAACCCGTGAGAGGACGTGAGAGCTTCCCGTTTACCATATGTGGATGATCAATAGGGTTGATGAGTCCGTAGTCGGGGACTATGAGGACTCTAGTGTGAAGGATACCGGAAAGGATCGTCGGGACGAGGAATGGAAGTATCTGGATCCGACTTGATGTAACTAAGTAGAAGACTTGCATTTGGCTAGGTTTTACCCCGACATGCGCCAGTACTTATACCAAATGGTTGTGAGAGAGTGTGTTGACTTAACCCCCTGCCATGGTTTGTCTCGAGGGATGAAGGACCCTTTACCAATCGGCTGCTCAAGACCGGTGAAATGATCCGTGAGAGAATCCAAGATATCTTAAATGGTTGAGGATGTGAGTGGACTTTCCTAAAGAAGTACGGTGTTATGACTTAAAGCATGTCTCGCAATAGAGACCAGCATACATAGAGTTAGATTCATTCATTCGTTGTTTGTCTCATATCATATTGCATTTATGTTTGTTCCGGAATTCTGCCATTTATGTTATTATGGATTTTTAATCGCCTTCTTCGAGTTTCTTTGAAACTCATTCCTTTATTGTACAATGTTGTTAGACTATCCTACGCAGTCGTCGAGTACTATGACGGTCCCTATGAAGAAGCGCAAGGCGAAGAGGCATATCTCCAGGAAGGTGATTGCGGTTACCACAATTACTCTGAAGATTCCGCGAGTGGTTATGCTCCGTACGATGCTTAGTCCGACCATTGAGTGGAAGCGTCCTTGTGCTATTTATGAGATTTACACTTACAAGGATGTTGTCTATAAAGTGGAGAACAATTTAGTTACCCAATGTACTTGCTACTTGGGATTAGATTTTGTCTAGTTTATTCTTTAGAGCTACTTTTCCGCTGGATGTAAAGTGGGATTTTTGCCTCGCTTTACTTATCTCGTTTGATACTCCGATTATATTTAGTATTCCGATTCATTTATGATTCATTCTTTCTTTATTGGATCTATGATTTATCTTCCGCACTTTTATTATGATTGTTCATGATTATGTTATTGTTTATGTGGGAGGTTGATCACTCGATACCTGATCTTCGGGCTGTGGATCACACTCTCGGGTATGCCGGATAGGGTACCGGCTGGGAGGGCGTGACACCCTCTCCCTTTATTATGATGCTTTCTTAGGAGGTCTTCGCCTTCCAATTCAAAAAATTATTGAAGACCTTCTAGTTCATTACGGAATCTCTCTGTCCAACCTTATTCCAAATAGTTGGAGAAATGTTTCTGCTTTGTTGGTTTCTCGTCATAATGTTGGAGTCAAACCAACATTCCCCCTTCTTCAGCGTTTCTTTGAAGTTAAGAGTCAATCAAAAGGGGGTTGGCTCTCTCTTCTTCGTCGGGCAACCGACGCCGTGGATTGGTCGGGCAACATCATTTTGTCGGGGTCTATGCCTACCTCCACCAAGGGGTGGAGACATCACTTTTTCTTCTGCCAGCCCAGTTCCGCCGCCATTCCCAACTACTTTTGTGAAGAAATCTAAGTCTGATCTTAAATAACTCAATAATCTCATTGAGTTATCCGCTGCGAAGAAGCGGCTTTAGAAAAGATCATCCAAGTTGTCGGAGATTCAGCCGCAGTTCACGGATATTTATCCGAGTATCCGTTTGCTCTTTAGTTGTGGGGCTTTTCTCTCGGGTGAGCCCCTTCTTCATTGATATTCTTCAATTTTGTATATTTTTCTTATCTTCGTACTTTCGACTTTCTTCATTTGTTGTCGCAGAGTGTCTAGCAAATTGGACATCGACGCTCTTCGGGCACTTACCACTAGGAATATCAAAGAGGCTTTCGCCCGAAAGCCGTTGAAGAAAGGTAGTGCCACAAACTGGTCCCGCCGTCCAGGCTCTCGGCGCTCTTGGCTCGTCCAAGCCTTCGGGCAAGAAGACTGCTAGGAAGAGTTCCTCTCTGGGAGGAGGGCCTCCCGAGATAAGTGTTCCCCAAGCGTTTCCATCCAGCCGCTCGGGCGAGGCCTTTGAAGAGGCCTCGAGAGCAATGAGAGAAGGCTGTAGAGGAGGACTCCCGGAAGTCCCCTGTTTCGTTCCCGGATGGGATCTAACCTCATCCGACACAAGGTCTTGGGGGACTCTAATGCTGCCAGGTCTTGGCTTCTTGAGGGGATGATCCCTTCGGACCGCAAGCATCCGAAGGATCTTCCGGATGACAAATTCTATGCCAACGCCTATAGGTAATTCTCCATCCTTAGTTCCTTATAGTTTTCCAAGTGATTTCGTAACATGGTATTCCGTATTTTCTTCAGTACTTCTCGGAGGGGCGCATTACATGGGCGAGTGCATGATTCGCTCCGAGCACTTGATTAATCAGCTTCGAGAGCTCGAAGGAAGATCGAGAACGAACCGTCGCAGACCTCTCTCGAGTCTATCAAGACCGTTAGGTCTCCGAAGAGATGTGACGAAGAAAGGAGCTTGAAACCGAAGGAGATATCCGAAGCAAGGCAGCTCTTAAGGAGGAACTTTCGAGGCCAAGGAAAATTTCGAAGAGGCCCTTCAAGAAAAAGAGAAGTTGAAGCGCGAAAAAGCCGAGATGGAGACTATTTCCCCTGCAGCTTCGCGAAGAAGTCCTAGCTGGTAAACTTCCCGTCGGTGCCGATGAGGTGCCCGAGATTGTCCAGAAAGAGATCATCACTTCTTACCTCGGCACTTCTCGGTTCAAGAAACTCCAGGTGGCTCTCTCTGCTTCTACCTACCGCCTCGGGCTTAATGATGCTTTTACCGCTGTTCTCCGACGGGTAGATATTCCTAACCCGAAGGAATTAGCCGGAATGCTAGACGGTAGAGTTTATGAGACTCTTGAAAGAGCCGTACCCGAAGGGATTGAATGCCAAGAACCTTTCAGCCCTCCCGATCCTTTTCTCTATGTTGATGACGATCAAGAGGTGGGCTCTCGGAGGGAGTCTTGAGAAAGAAACTCCTGGTGGCAATGGGCTTGGTGAAGACAATCTTCCCGAATTTGGGAATCCTCCCGAGAATTGAAAGACTTCGACCTTTTCTTGCTTCCGTTTCCGAGAAACTTTGAAGACTTTGAATATTTGAACTTTTGCTCTTGCTTTTTGGAATTTTTTTATAAACGGTGTTGAATTTTGCGCAACTTTGCGCTTTACGTAATATTGGTCCTTGTGGCCAAAATGTTTTGAATAGTAACTTGTAATTGTTTTCTTCAAACCGAGGCATCCGGATGAGTTGAAGTTATTTCTTCAACGAGAATAATGACGTATTCGCATGGTCCGCCGAAGACATGCCGAGAATCGATCGGGCTGTCGCCGAGCACAAACTCGGATAGATCCGAAGGTGAAACCAATGATCCGAGAGAAGGAGAAATTTCTCGATTGAAAAATACGAAGCCGTTCGGGCGAAGTTGAAAAAACTAAAGAATTCTGGTTTCATAGAACCAATTGAATGCCCAGCTTGGTTAGCTAACATTGTAATGGTAAAAAAGGCAAATGGGAAGTGGAGGATGTGTACGGACTACACGAGACCTCAACAAGGCTTGCCCTAAAGATTGTTATCCATTACCTCGGATTGATCTCTTGATAGATGCGACTGCAGGATATGAAACTCTAAGTTTCATGGATGCCTACTCGGGGTATAAAGATCCTTATGAATAAGGAAGATGAGAAGTTTACGGCTTTCATGACTAATCGTGAAAGCTACTATTACAAAGTCATGCCATTTGGCCTGAAAAATGTAGGAGCTACATATCGGAGGGTCACAACAAGATTTTCAAGGATTTAATTGGGAAGAATGTTGAAGCTTATGTTGACGACATGCTAGTAAAGAGCTTTACAAGAGCAAATCATATTGCGATTTAACCGAGGTATTTTCAAGATCTGCGAAAGTATCAAATGAAGCTGAATCCAGAAAAGTGCGCCTTTGGAGTTTCTTCGGAGCAAATTTTTGGGCTTCATGGTGTCACGAGAGAGGTATTGAGGCTAATCCTGCTAAAATACAAGCTCGATTGACATGGAGGCTCCCAAAACTGTTCGTGATGTGCGAGTGTTTAACAAGGAGAATTGCTTGCTATGAATCGTTTCATCTCCAAGTCCGAGGAGAAATGTTTGCCATTCTTCAAAGCACTCAAAGATTTGAGGGGCAGCAAGGAAGCAAAATGTCTTGAAGAATGCCGTAAAGCTTTCGAGGAGTTAAAGGAAGCACTGGGACAACCACCACTTTTGTCCCGACCGGAGAAGGGGGAAATCTTACGGCTATATCTAGCGACGTCCCTTTCAGCGATCGGTGCAGTACTTGTTCGTGAGAAAGATAAAAAATAGTGGCCAATTTACTATGTGAGTCACGTGTTACTTGATGCGGAGACGTGATATTCGCAGATTGAGAAGTAGGCTTTGGCTCTCATGATAGCCGCCAGGAAGCTACGGCTATACTTTCGAGCTCATCCAATAGAGGTATTTACGACTTTCCCTCTTAGTAAAGTTCTTAATAAACCTGATTTGTCCGGAAGGATGGTGGCTTGGTTGGTCGAACTCGGTGAGTTCCAAGTAAGCTTTAAGCCCGAAAAGGCAATCAAAGCTCGAGGCACTAGCCGATTTTTTAGTAGAAGCTACTGCACCAGTGGAGACCACCATTGAAGATCCCGTTATACCAACCACTTGGGAGGTATATGTGGATGGCTTGAGTAATAAAGATGGAGCAAGAGCTGGAATTTTGTTGAAAAGTCCAGCAGGATTTATTATTCGATATGCTTTAAGATTTGCATTTGAAGCTAGTAATAATGAAGCGAGAATATGAGGCCCCGATAGCTGGACTTCGGTTGTCAAAAGCATTATCCATTGCAGATGTTACTATTTACGGTGACTCTCAACTTATAGTCAACCAAGTCCAAGGGGAGTATGGCATTAAAGAGCCTCGCTTGCAGAAATATCAAGAGATTGTGCGGGCATTTCAAAAGCAATTTTGGAATTTGAACATATCTCGATTCCGAGGAATGAAAATACAATGGTAAATGAGCTATCCCGATTAGCCAACGCCAAAGAAAAAAATCTAGACCCCTCGGTCTACATTGAAGAGATAACATTTCCAAGTTATCATGAGAAAGAAATTTCTTACATTGAAGCAGAGCGTTGCTGGATGGATCCGATAGTCGAATACCCGATAGATGACAAACTACCCGAGGATTGGAAAGAGGCAAGACCGATCAAGATACGATCAGCCGGATTTGTCATTCGAGAATGGAAGACTATACAAAAGATCTTATTCCGAACCCCTTATGAGATGTATAGGTCCCAAAGGAGCGAAATCAGCTTTGGCTGAAGTTCATGAAGGAATTTGTGGGGCTCACATGGGTAGACGAGCCCTGGCACACAAAATTCTAAGACTTGGTTTATATTGGCCTAAGATCTAAGAGGCTGCTATGGAGTATGTTCGCCGATGTAGCAATTGTCAATTTCACGCTACGGTATCAAAGCGCCCAGCAGAAACCATGACTTCAATTCTAGATCCCATCCCCTTTGCGATGTGGAGAATTGATATCATGGGCAAATTCACCAAGGCATCGGGCGGACGGGAATATCCGATAGTAGCAATTGATTACTTCACAAAATGGGTTGAAGCCGGTACTCGGCAACAATCACCGAGAAAAAGGTGGAGAAATTCGTGCTTGAGTCAATCATATATCGCTTTGGGATTCCAAAGATTATTGTTACTGACCATGGCACTCGGTTTGACTGTCCACAATTTGAGCAATTTTGTGGAACTTATATGATCGAGCATCGTATGTCCTCGGTGGCATACCCCCCGAGTAATGGACGGGTAGAAGTTACCAACCGAATGCTGCTGGAAGGAATAAAGAAAAGACTAGAAGCCGACAAGGCTTCATGGGTCGAAGAACTTCATAATGTACTATGGGCTTATAGAACTACGGTTCGAACACCCACAGGAGAAACTCCATTCAGGTTAGCATATGGGTCCGAAGCATTGGCACCTGTGGAGATAATGGCGGGGACATTACGGGATCGAGAGTTCGAGGAAAAAGCGAATGAGCAAGGACTGCTTTGATAGTCTTGATTTGTTGGACGAAGTTCGGGCAATAGCAATAGCACAAACTCAACATTATCAAAGAAGGATAGCGTCGTATTATAATACCCGAGTGAAGAATCATCGGTATTTAGCCGGAGATTTGGTGTTGAGAAACACCTTAGCTTCAGACCCACGCCACCAAAGAAAATTGGACCCTTCTTGGGAAGGACCATATATGGTTGTAAAACCAATCGGTTCGGGAGCTTACGGGTTGAAGAACATCAACACCCGAAAGAGTTGGATCGTTCGTGGAATGCCGAGGCATCTCAAAAAATTTTATCCTTGATGATGATTTCAATTTTGTTCATGATGTAAACATTTTCAACTCAATCAATGCAATTATTGGCTTTCAACAAATTATATTTTGATTGGGGGGCATCATACACCATATTCAAGAACAAGATCCGACTATAAGGCATTGGATGAAAATATGTGTGGGTCCTTCAACACTTATGGATTTTTTTTCGGAATTTCTTAAGTCAAGGCATCGGATGAAAATCCGAGTGAGTTCCTTCTGCAAGGCGTCGGTTTGAAACCCGAGTAAGTTCCTTCAAGACTTATTGAATTTTTGAAATATCCTTAAGTAAAGGCATCGGTTTAAAACCCGAGTGAGTTCCTTCAAGACTTATTGTATTTCTCAGGAAATCATTAAGTAAAGGCATCGGTTTAAAACCAGAGTGAGTTCCTTCAAGACTTATTGTATTTATCCGGAAATCTTTAAGTAAAGGCATTGTTCTAAACAACTAAGACCTAGTGCAACAGCGACTCAAGTGACTAGCAAAGTTCAAGATGAAGTTAATTTCTTATTTCTTCAAAAGACCAAATCAAACATAAGATTACAAGAGTTGGATACAACCGGCCCGAAGTAAAGTAAGAAGTCAGCTTTGGGCCATCCCGGTTGAGGACTTGGTGTCGGCTTTGAATCCATGAAGGTTGATGATGAGGCTCTATTTATGGAAACAGAATCCTGATGAAGATCTAATTAGTTGATGGACTTGGAGTGATCTCTATCTTGGTTTGAAGGCATTTCTACCTACTAGGTAAGTCACTTGACTTGTGTGCAAAACCCCTTTAGGTTTGGATTTGATCTGGGCCTTCAATTCCCTGTTTTGGCCTTCTTTCGCATTGGTCGTCGATTGGTCGGCTGGGCCAGTCGACCAATCCACTCGACCAATGGGTCTTGTCTTTGGCAATTAGGTTGATTCTTGCTCTATTTAAGCCTAACCTCGAGTCCACTTCGTATTTGCTGCCTCCAAACCCTCTGGAGCAGACCAAAGACCTCTGCAAGTCATCTCTCTTGCATCCTTGGAGTTTTCTTGGCGGATCTTCGTCGGAACTCTTCTTTTTGCATCAAAAGGTATGTCTACTCTCTCTTCTTCTCCTACTATCTTGGTTTTTCTTTCCTTTTTGAGTTGAGACAGTAGAAGAGATGCTGCATCCTCTGTTGCAAACATCTCTGAACATGTTCTCATGATCATCCTAAGGATTAAAGGCTAGAACAATGATCTTAACCATGATCATTGCAAGCTTTTGAAGGATTCATGATCAAACCATGATTTAATCTCTGTTAATTTCCTAATCTGAATTCCGATCTCTTTGGATCTTCTTTCATTGATCATGTTAGTGGTTAATGGTTGTGTTTTCTTTCTATGATCCATAATCCATAGAATTCTAGTTGTTCTCTTCTACCTTACTATGTGTTCTTCATGATGCATGATAGTACATATATGGTAGGTTTTATTTCCTTATTTAGATTTATGCTTCTAAGCCTTATTCCATGAAGACCTATGCATGTTTTCATGTTTTCATTACCAGAAAGCAATGATCCATCCTCCTATAGTTCTTGTCCTTGTTTTCTATTTCAAAATTCATCAAGATCCATGTTTGATTTATTTATGGTAACTTTTTGTTTCCTAATTTGGATCTTGATACCTTGATTTGATTAGTGTTTTGAGGTCCCCTATATGCTAGAATACTACTGATGTAGTTTACCCCTTGATTAGTACCCTTTTGAACCACCAAATTCGGATTTCATATCTCAAAACTCTGATTTTCTAAGCTCTTTCATCTGCATTGGTCGGCTGATTGGTCGTTGGACCACTCGACCAATCCACTCGACCAATGAGTACGGCAACTCCCGGAATTGGTCCATTTCGGATGCTTTGCTATATTTTCTGTTAGGGATCTTTCCTAATATGTTGTATATACTTGTTTAGGACCTTCTTCTCAAGTTTGCCAAGATCTTACTTGATTTCTTAGGATTCTTTGCGAGTTATAAAAGGTAAGGATGGTTATTTCCTTAATTACATAGATAGCATGAATCTAGTTTCTATATTTGAATATCATTAATATGTTTCTAAATTAGATTCTTACAATGATATACTACTGTTGCATAACTTTGATTACGGTAGCATTACTTATTCATATTGAATTGATTCATGTATGATTTACTTACCAATGTTATACAAATGATTGTAAATATTGATTTCTTTCCATATATGGAGTTACCATATATGTGATGATATGAATTGATGCATGTGTATGCTTACGTATGGTTTGGAAAGGAGAGGTGTCCTTTTGACATTTCTGTCCTTGGACTACTACGGGAATATTATGGGATGTTTCCGGAGATGCCCTCTGGACACCTTCCTAAAGCTGTTGGATGACATATATAGGATTGTCTAGTAGTGTTTGGCTAGGATGTCCTGTTATGTCGGACCCTAATCGGAGGGGTATTGAGACCCGAACGACCCGTGGTAGCAATGGGGATTCATGGGCGCTCAAGACCGGTAACCAACCCGTGAGAGGACAGGGAATCACATTGTGGGGGCCATTTATTGGTAGGGTTGCATATGGTTAGACTTGGGCTCACGGGCGCTTAAGACCGGTAACCAACCCGTGAAAGGACGTGAGAGCTTCCCGTTTACCATATGTGGATGATCAATAGGGTTGGTGAGTCCGTAGTCGGGGACTATGAGGACTCTAGTGTGAAGGATACCGGAAAGGATCGTCGGGGACGAGGAATGGAAGTATCTGGATCGACTTGATGTAACCAAGTAGAAGACTTGCATTTGGCTAGGTATTACCACGACATGCGCCGGTACTTATACCAAATGGTTGTGAGAGAGTGTGTTGACTTAACCCCTAGCCATGGAATGTCCCGAGGGATGCCGGACCCATTACCAACTGATGATGAGTGATTGAGACTTTCCTACGAAGTACGGTGCTATGACTTAAAGCATGTCTGCCAATAGAGACCAGCATACATAGAGTTAGAATCATTCATTCATTGTTTGTCTCATATCATATTGCATTTATGTTTGTTACGGAATCTGCCATTTATGTTATTATGGATTTTAAGCGCCTTCTTGAGTTTCTTTGAAACTCATTCCTTTATTGTACAATGTTGTTAGACTATCCTGCCAGGTGCGGAATACTATGACGGTCCCTATGAGGAAGCGCAAGGCGAAGAGACATATCTCCGGGGAAGGTGATTGCGGTTACCACAATTACTCACGAAGATCCCACGGGTGGTTATGCTCCGTACAATGCTTAGTCCGACCATTGAGTGGAAGCGTCCTTGTGCTATCTATGAGATCTACACCTACAAGGATGTCGTCTACAAAGTGGAGAATAATTTAGTTACCCAATGTACTTGCTCTTTGGGATTAGCTTTTATCTAGTTTATTCTTTAGAGCTACTTTTCATTTGGATGTAAAGTGGGATTTTTGCTTCACTTTACTTATCTGTTGACACTACGATTATATATCTATTATTCCGTTTCGTTTATGATTCATTCTTTCTTTATTGAATCTATGATTTATCTTCCGCACTCTTGTTATGGTTGTTCATGATTATGTTATTGCTTATGTGGGAGGTTGATCACTCGATACCGATCTTCGGGCTGTGGATCACACTCTCGGGTATGCCGGATAGGGTACCGGCTGGGAGGGCGTGATGATTGGTATCGAGCCCAAGGTTCGAGGAGATCCTAACCACAAAAGGCAACAACTGAACATTCTGAGTCATTGATCTGAAGTGACTCTTCTACTCTTAGAAGTGAATAATAGAACACTTGAATTAGAAACTTGAACTTTGAGGCATAACGAACATTTTTGAATAACATACCATAATTATACTTGAACAAATGACACTAATGCAAGGAAAAGAAAAGTGCATAACATACAATAATTAAAGAGAAACAAAATGAACTTCATTAATTTCAAAAGTTTTTACAATGATTACATCTGAAATGCATAAATGGAAAATCCTAAAGTACGGTCTATCTAGGTGATCTACTCGATCTCTATATGCTCTGAACTCCTCTGCTAGGCTGAGTCACCCGATGCTCTATCTGTCTGTCGAGACTCCATCCTCTCGTACATCTGCTCTGTCCGACCTCCATCCTCTCTAGCATGGAAGTCATCGATCTCATCTGTGCACCAAGATCCGAAGTCTCCGGAACCGCATGTGAAGGGCCACCTGCCTCGAAATGTGATGAAGGAAACTCGTGATGCACGGGCTCGGCCTCGCGCATATCTGTATCATCTCCGGCCTGATCATCACTATCGGGACCGATATCCTCTCCTCCATCCTCTGATCCCTCATCCTCATCCTCGATTCATCATCATCCTCACCCTCTGGACCGGGAGATCTCTCTAGCCGATGTAGTCTCATCGTCGAATGGTCCGAGTCCCAATGGGGTATCCACGTGATCTAGTGTCCATCGGAGTATCCTCGAAACTCACCCCGAAATGCTCGAAGATCAAAGTCGAAGCCTCCCATAGCAAAGGTTCCGCATGCTAGGCCGCGAGAACTAAGTCCGGCATGACCTGCTGAATGATGTAAGAAAGATCGATCTCGAAGCCCATGTAGATGCGGTAAATGACCAAGGCCTCCATCAACTTGTGACCCGATGGTGATGTCCGGCTTTCGGCATGATGTTTCGGCCGACTATGCGACCGATAATACGTGCGAGAACCCGTCATCCGTCCGCTAGTCCACGGTGTGAAGCATCGGCGGCTATCCCATAGCGTAGAGCATATCTCGCGAAGCTCGTACGGCATCGGATGGCTGTCCCGGTGCTGCTCCTGCGGGTATCCACACACTGCGATGTGGGTAGTAAGGGACCTGCAAGATCTCGGCCGGTGTCCGGGTGGAGAAGCGAATGCGAGTGCGGTGGACCACTGCTCCACGAGGACAAGTGCGAGTGGATGTCCACGGCCCCGAGCCTCCTCTGTGTAAGTAAGGTTGCTTTGAAGAACAACCTCACTAGCTCCGGGTATACCGGCAAATCCTCGGTGAAGAGGTGAGTCCACTTGTAAAGTGTCGAACCTCTGTCGGATCTGAAGGCTACGAGCTGGCGTAAGTGAAGTAGACGCCCCATCTCGATGTTACAATAGCTGAAGTAGGCCTCGTACGAAACTCGGCTCGAGGTGTGTCAAATAGGTCCGGTCTCCTAACCTCCTCTCTGGGCTCGAAAGGAACCTGACCTCTGCCCCTGAGAGCACCTACGATGCGACCTCTACCTCTACCTCCTCCTCGTCCTCCCCTCTGCATGATGTATCCGTGGAAGAGACAAGAGACAATTCCAATTAGTGCTATTTCAAGATTTTAGCCAAAAGGGTATTTTCGTAATTTTTCGGAAAATTTCAAATTTGGGGGAAATTTGATTTGAACATACTAGCATGTGCACAATACTTGGAATTTCATGTCTATGAAGTTGTTTTGATGAAAATCGATCGAAAACTTGGGTTAAAGCGAAAAATTCAGCAAGAAGAAATTTGGGGATTTTGCAATTTAGGTCAAAATTGGATTTTTGAAAAGTTGAAATTGGTTAAATCAAATTGTATGGACCTATCTACAATGTCATCTTGAGCATGTAGCATTTGATCTCGTGCGAAAATTTCAAGCGGTTTGAGAGAAAACGAAATTTTTCTAAAGATATCGATTTCGGTATAAAACTTTGCGAGATGAGCACCAAATGTGTTAAAACTTGTTGTCTATGCATGTCATTGTGTTTAAAACCTAGGGAATATGTTTCTAAGCATTCCTAAGCATGATTTCTAGCATTGGATACAAGTAAAGCATGGTTTTATTGAAATGCAAGCATGAGAAGATGAAAATGGAAGAAAGAATGAGAGATTTACCTTGTTTGTGAAGATGGTGTGTTGTGGTGTTGTTGTTGAAGCACTAAATCACCTCAAGAACACTTGTGGGAACACTTGGATATTTTCCCTAGAGCTCTCTCACCTTTGGAAGAAGTTAGAATGAGGTTGGAATGTGGAAATGAGGCTTATAATGCGAATTTTCGTATTACATCTTCATTAGTCGGCGATTGGTCGGCGGGTCACTCGACCAACCACTCGACCAATGGTCACGGTGACCTCATTTGCTGTTGAATTTTTGGAAAATGTGATTTTTGCCTTATGGAATATTGTTTGATGACTATATGGATATATTTGAGCATGATTTAAGTTTTCAAATCATTTGGACTTGTGGTTTATGTTGAATCTTCGAAATTCGGTATTTTGATGTTCTCGGTTTTTGCGAGAATGGTTACTACGAGAAGTGGGCGTGGTGAATCCGGTGGTCATGGAGGTGGTGAAATACCTCGGGGAGGTGGTGAAGTACCTCATGGAGGTGGTGAGATACCAAATGCTGATCGGGGTACTCATGAGATCCCTGGTGCCCCGAATGTTGGAAGTTTCGGAGATATATTGCCAATATCATGGGCAATATGATGCGGCGACAAGCGGCTCGGTTCAACCGAGATGTTGGTGGGTTTCATGACTCTGCATAATGAGACCCGGGCTGGTGCTAATGTGAATCCTCATGCCGCGATCTGAATGCGGGAGGTTTAGCTGGAACTCCTCATACTACTTTGATGGAGAGTTTTACGAAGATGCAAGTACCCACTTTCCTTTGGAGTTACCAAGGACCCCTTGTTTCCTAACAAGTGGCTTCGTGAGTTGGAGAAGGCTTTCCGGCATCTGCAATGCTCGGAAGCTCGAGAAGATTTTGTTTCTTTGAGCGAAGTTGCAACAAGAAGCTGATGCATGGTGGATCTCCACTCGTCTGTTTTGGAAGGTTTGCATGCGGGAGTTGTAACTTGGGAGTTATTCAAAGAGGCTTTTTGTATGAACTACTTTCCCGAGGCGGTGAAGGATGCAAAGGAAGGCTGAGTTTATGATTACGACTCAAGGAACTTTGTCTGTGTTGGAGTACCAACGAAGTTCGAGGAGCTTCATTTCTTTGCTCCAGATTCTTTGAAGGAAGACCTCGCCAAAGCAAAGAAGTTCTTCAAAGGACTGCGCCACCTGCCATTAAAGCTTATCTCACGGTCCGGCCTATAGTGAGCTATGCTCAAGTGGTGCGAGAACTCGAAGAAGTTGGAAGAAACGAGAGAAGGAAAGTGCTCGTGTGCAAAAGCCTTGGCGATCAAGGAATTCTGGTTTGGTGGATCGCAATGACCGTCGTTATGTGAGACCTACACCCTACCCCACTCCTACCTTTCGGGCTAAGAGTGTAGGTCGAACACGGGTTTTCAGCAGCCCGGCCGGTTTAAACGGTATGGCGGAAACCGATCACCAGCAAATGCAAGTGCAAGTGCAAGTGCGAGTGCAAGGCCTTTTGTTCGAGAGTCCTCTGTTGCAGCCACCCCCTGTTGGATCCGGCAATCTGTTTGCTTCTCTTGCAAGCAAGCTGGTCATTTTGCTCGTGCTGTCCGAAGCGGCACCCGGCACCTTTGCCCGGTGGTGAAGAGTGCTCCTGCTCCTCCCTCTGGTAGAGTTTTCAGTATTTCCGATCTTGAAGCGGGATCCAAGCCATGATGTGATTACGGGTACATTGTTAGTCGCTTCTATTTCTGCATTTGTCTTATTTGATACGGGTGCATCTCATTCGTTCATGTCATCTGCATTCATCAAGAAGACTAACCTAATCCACGAGAAGTTGTCTAGTTGTTTATTGATTAGTACACCTCTTTGGTCTGTTGTGAAACTAGATAAGGGGTTATCTAAATGTCTGTGTTGATTGGTGAGAAGAACTTGGAAGCCAATTTTGTGATTCTTGACATGAAGGACTTCGATGTTATTTTGGGAATTGATTGGTTGACAGCCCATAAAGCTGTGTTCCTTTGTTCCTCAAAGAAGATTCGGTTCCATATATGTGGAAGTCCGGTCTTTGAATTTCAAGGTGAAAAGAGAAGGGTTTGTAAGAAGGTCTTTATGCTGCTTGATGCAAGTCTATGCCCTAGTGGATGATGCTTCATCTGAAGGCAAGGGTATAGTGGAGAAAAGAGTCGACGAAGTCGAGTTGTCTGCGACTTTGTTGATGTCTTCCACGATGATCTATCGGGAGTGCCTCCGGACGAGAGATGTCGAATTCTCTATTGATCTCGTCCCTGGTGCCGCTCCTGTATCTAAAGCTCCGTATAGGATGGCTCCTACTGAGTTGAAAGAGTTGCAAAATCGGTTGAATGAGCTCATTGATAGAGGTTTCGTACAGCCTAGTGTGTCACCTTGGGGAGCTCCGGTCTTGTTCGTCAAGAAGAAAGACGGTAGTATGCGCTTGTGCATCGACTACCGTGAGTTGAATAAGTTGACTATCAAGAATAGATATCCGCTGCCCGAATCGATGATCTCTTCGATCGGTTGAAGGGTGCGGTTGTGTTCTCAAAGATTGACTTAAGGTCCGGATATCACCAATTGAAAGTGAAGTCTAGTGATATCTTCAAGACAGACTTTCCGAACGCGGTATGGTCACTACGAGTTTAGAGTCATGCCTTTCGGATTGACCAATGCTCTGCGGTGTTCATGGACCTCATGAACCGAGTATTTCATGATGTGCTTGATAAGTTTGTGATTGTTTTCATTGATGACATCTTGATCTATTCGAAGAGCGAAGAAGAGCATGCGAGTCATCTAAGTTTCACTTTGCAAAGGTTGCGGAAAAGAAGTTGTTTGCTAAGTTTAGCAAGTGTGATTTTTGGCTTAAGAGAGTGGTTTTCCTTGGTCATGTAGTTTCAGCCGAAGGTATTCGTGTCGATCTGAAAAGGTCCAAGCTGTGGCTGATTGGGAGAGACCCGAAGTCGATAACGGAAATAAGAAGTTTTCTTGGATTGGCGGGTTACTACCGAAGGTTTATTGAGAACTTTTCTCGATTGGCTGCTCCTATGACTAAGTTGACCGGGGAAGAAGAGAAGTTTGTTTGGTCGGCGCTTTGTGAGAAGAATTTCCAAGAGTTGAAGGATAGATTGACAAGTGCCCCGGTTTTGACTATACGATAGTTCCGGTGGTATGACGGTTTATACCGATGCGTCAAAGATTGGTTTGGGTTGTGTCTTGATGCAACATGGCAAGGTCGTAGCCTATGCTTCTCGGCAATTGAAGGATTATGAGCGGAATTACCCCACTCACGATCTAGAACTTGCCGCCGTTGTCTTTGCTTTGAAGATTTGGAGACATTATCTTTACGGTGAGAAGATTGCCATTTTCACGGATCATAAGAGTTTGAAATACTTCTTTACCCAAAAGGAGTTGAACATGAGACAAAGGAGATGGTTGGAACTCGTCTCCGATTATGATTGTGATATTCGGTATCATCCTGGGAAAGCAAATGTTGTGGCCGATGCTCTTAGTAGGAAGAACCGGAAGAAGACTTTGGATTTGAATGCTTTGAGTTTACCATTGTGGTCTTCTATTGAGAGTTTTGGTTTGGAAATCGTCCACGAGAATTCTGATTTTATTCTTTACTGCCATGACGGCAAGATCTGGTCTTAGAGATAAGATTGTTGCTCTGCGAGTTCGATCAAGAGTTTTTGACCAAAGTTGAGAAGATTTCTTCGAATCTGAGTCGGACCCCGACTTTGGTATATCCATGGATGGTGCTTTGTTGTTTAGAGGAAGGCTGTGTGTGCACACAAAGCGATGAAGTTAAGAATGAAATATTGAAGGAAGCACACCGGTCGGTCTTTCTTTGTACACCCGGAAGCACCAAGATGTACAAGGACTTGAAGGAACATTTTTGGTGGATTGGTCTAAAGGCGGATGTTGGCGATTTTGTTGCCAAGTGTGAGACTTGCCAACGTGTTAAAGCCGTTCGACAACCTCCATCTGGATTACTTCAACCCCTTCCTATTCCTAGTTGGAAGTGGGAAGATATTTCCATGGACTTTGTGACTAGCTTGCCTCGGACAAGTAAAGGCAATGACACTTGTGTGGGTGATTGTTGATAGGTTGACCAAATCAGCCCATTTCATTCCTATGAAGATCACTCATACTCTGGATAAGCTAGCCGGGCTTTATGTGGATAATGTGGTTCGTCTGCATGGTGTGCCATTGAGTATTGTCTCGGATCGTGATCCTAGGTTCACCTCAAGGTTTTGGAATAGTTTGCGAAGGCCTTGGGAACCCAATTGAACTTGAGTACAGCTCATCATCCACGGTCGATGGACAATGCGAGCGGACAATTCAGACATTGGAAGACATGCTCGAGATCTTGTGTGGTGGATATGGGTGGTAATTGGGATGAACACCTAGCTTTGGTTGAGTTTGCCTATAACAACGGTTATCAAGCAACAATAGGCATGGCTCCATTCAAGGCTTTGTATGGTAGTACTTGTAGGACACCTTTGTCTTTGGTGAGGCAATTGAAAGAAAAGTCTTAGGTCTGAGATGATTGAAGCTACAAGTGCTATGGTTGATATGATAAGAGAAAGGATTAAGTCTGCCCGATCGAGGCAGAAATCTTATGCTTTGATAAGAGAAGGACCGATTTGGAATTTCAAGTTGGAGAGAAAGTTTTTACGAAGGTCTCACCAATGAAGGGTGTGATGAGATTCAATGTTAAGGGTAAGCTTAGCCCTCGTTACATTGGACCTTTCGAGATTTTGGAAAAGGTTGGACCTGTTGCGTATCGATTAGCATTACCTCCGTCTCTTGCTGGTGTGCACAATGTGTTTCATATTTCGATGCTCCGAAAATACATAGAGAATCCGGAACACATTTTGCAGCAAGCACTGAAGGACTTAGTGCTGATTTGACCTATGATGAAGAACCGGCCGAAATCCTGGATAGGAAGGACAAGCGGCTGCGGAATCGCGCCATTCCTTTGGTGAAGATTCGGTGGAAGAACCATACCCCTGAAGAAGCTTCTTGGGAGAAGGAAGAAGACATGAAGGAGAAGTTTCCTTACCTCTTTGGAAGCACGAGTACGCTTTCAATTTCGGGGACGAAATTTCTTTAAGGGGGGAGAATGTGAAACCCAGCCCTAACCTTGACCCGGAAACCTTGTTATTTGTAGGTCCGATGACCCGAAGTAAAGTAAGAAGTCAGCTTTGGGCCATCCCGGTTGAGGACTTGGTGTCGGCTTTGAATCCATGAAGGTTGATGATGAGGTTCTATTTATGGAAACAGAATCCTGATGAAGATCTAATTAGTTGATGGACTTGGAGTGATCTCTATCTTGGTTTGAAGGCATTTCTACCTACTAGGTAAGTCACTTGACTTGTGTGCAAAACCCCTTTAGGTTTGGATTTGATCTGGGCCTTCAATTCCCTGTTTTGGCCTTCTTTATCTGCATTGGTCGGCTGATTGGTCGGCCAGGGCCAGTCGACCAATCCACTCGACCAATGGGTCTTGTCTTTGGCAATTAGGTTGATTCTTGCTCTATTTAAGCCTAACCTCGAGTCCACTTCGTATTTGCTGCCTCCAAACCCTCTGGAGCAGACCAAAGACCTCTGCAAGTCATCTCTCTTGCATCCTTGGAGTTTTCTTGGCGGATCTTCGTCGGAACTCTTCTTTTTGCATCAAAAGGTATGTCTACTCTCTCTTCTTCTCCTACATCTTGGTTTTTCTTTCCTTTTTGAGTTGAGACAGTAGAAGAGATGCTGCATCCTCTGTTGCAAACATCTCTGAACATGTTCTCATGATCATCCTAAGGATTAAAGGCTAGAACAATGATCTTAACCATGATCATTGCAAGCTTTTGAAGGATTCATGATCAAACCATGATTTAATCTCTGTTAATTTCCTAATCTGAATTCCGATCTCTTTGGATCTTCTTTCATTGATCATGTTAGTGGTTAATGGTTGTGTTTTTCTTTCTACGATCCATAATCCATAGAATTCTAGTTGTTCTCTTCTACCTTACTATGTGTTCTTCATGATGCATGATAGTACATATATGGTAGGTTTTATTTCCTTATTTAGATTTATGCTTCTAAGCCTTATTCCATGAAGACCTATGCATGTTTTCATGTTTTCATTACCGAAAGCAATGATCCATCCTCCTATAGTTATTGTCCTTGTTTTCTATTTCAAAATTCATCAAGATCCATGTTTGATTTATTTATGGTAACTTTTTGTTTCCTAATTTGGATCTTGATACCTTGATTTGATTAGTGTTTTGAGGTCCCCTATATGCTAGAATACTACTGATGTAGTTTACCCCTTGATTAGTACCCTTTTGAACCACCAAATTCGGATTTCATATCTCAAAACTCTGATTTTCTAAGCTCATCGTCTGCATTGGTCGTGATTGGTCGATTTGGGACCACTCGACCAATCCACTCGACCAATGAGTACAGCAACTCCCGAGTTGGTGCATTTCGGATGCTTTGCTATATTTTCTGTTAGGGATCTTTCCTAATATGTTGTATATACTTGTTTAGGACCTTCTTCTCAAGTTTGCCAAGATCTTACTTGATTTCTTAGGATTCTTTGCGAGTTATAAAAGGTAAGGATGGTTATTTCCTTAATTACATAGATAGCATGAATCTAGTTTCTATATTTGAATATCATTAATATGTTTCCTAAATTAGATTCTTACAATGATATACTACTTGTTGCATAACTTTGATTACGGTAGCATTACTTATTCATATTGAATTGATTCATGTATGATTTACTTACCAATGTTATACAAATGATTGTAAATATTGATTTCTTTCCATATATGGAGTTACCATATATGTGATGATATGAATTGATGCATGTGTATGCTTACGTATGGTTTGGAAAGGAGAGGTGTCCTTTTGACATTTCTGTCCTTGGACTACTACGGGAATATTATGGGATGTTTCCGGAGATGCCCTCTGGACACCTTCCTAAACTGTTGGATGACATATATAGGATTGTCTAGTAGTGTTTGGCTAGGATGTCCTGTTATATGTCGACCCTAATCGGAGGGGTATTGAGACCGAACGACCCGTGGTAGCAATGGGGATTCATGGGCGCTCAAGACCGGTAACCAACCCGTGAGAGGACAGGAATCACATTGTGGGGGCCATTTATTGGTAGGGTTGCATATGGTTAGACTTGGGCTCACGGGCGCTTAAGACCGGTAACCAACCCGTGAAAGGACGTGAGAGCTTCCCGTTTACCATATGTGGATGATCAATAGGGTTGGTGAGTCCGTAGTCGGGGACTATGAGGACTCTAGTGTGAAGGATACCGGAAAGGATCGTCGGGGACGAGGAATGGAAGTATCTGGATCTGACTTGATGTAACCAAGTAGAAGACTTGCATTTGGCTAGGTATTACCCGACATGCGCCGATACTTATACCAAATGGTTGTGAGAGAGTGTGTTGACTTAACCCCCTAGCCATGGAATGTCCCGAGGGATGCCGGACCCATTACCAACTGATGATGAGTGATTGAGACTTTCCTACGAAGTACGGTGCTATGACTTAAAGCATGTACGCCAATAGAGACCAGCATACATAGAGTTAGAATCATTCATTCATTGTTTGTCTCATATCATATTGCATTTATGTTTGTTACGGAATCCTGCCATTTATGTTATTATGGATTTTAAGCGCCTTCTTGAGTTTCTTTGAAACTCATTCCTTTATTGTACAATGTTGTTAGACTATCCTGCAGTGCGGAATACTATGACGGTCCCTATGAGGAAGCGCAAGGCGAAGAGACATATCTCCGGGGAAGGTGATTGCGGTTACCACAATTACTCGAAGATCCCACGGGTGGTTATGCTCCGTACAATGCTTAGTCCGACCATTGAGTGGAAGCGTCCTTGTGCTATCTATGAGATCTACACCTACAAGGATGTCGTCTACAAAGTGGAGAATAATTTAGTTACCCAATGTACTTGTTACTTGGGATTAGCTTTTATCTAGTTTATTCTTTAGAGCTACTTTTCCGCTGGATGTAAAGTGGGATTTTTGCTTCACTTTACTTATCTGTTGACACTACGATTATATATCTATTATTCCCTTTTCTTTTTTGTTTCATTCTTTCTTTATTGAATCTATGTTTTTTTTTTTTTTTTTTGTCTTATTTATCTTCCGCACTCTTGTTATGGTTGTTCATGATTATGTTATTGCTTATGTGGGAGGTTGATCACTCGATACCGATCTTCGGGCTGTGGATCACACTCTCGGGTATGCCGGATAGGGTACCGGGCTGGGAGGGCGTGACAGAAATAAGGATTACAAAAAAACATTTCAGTATGTATAAAATCCTCCGCAATTTCATACTCTTTGTCTAGCTTGTCCGGAGAAGCATGGTCCTCGACCAAACTTGCATTCAAGGCGAGCTCATCATAATTGAATCCTTCCAGGGGAGAATAAACAGGAGAATCTTCTAGATAATGCATAATATCCGGATCGAGAAGGCGGAGGATCAATCTTATTTTTGGTCCAATCGGGAGAAGGAATACCCAGGTTGGTAAACACTTCAGGATGGCAAACAAGACTTTGTAGGGAGTCGTATCAAAATGAGGATTTTTCCTTAATATCGATTCCCATACTTTGTTCTCACCATCTTGGTACGCCTGCAAGTTATAAGCATTCAGCATATCAACAAAGGGCTTACTTGTGTAAATACTTGAAGACGCAAGCTCTGCGAACGTCGCTTGGAAGGGATTCGAGCAGAGGAATGACAGCTTGCCTTTGAGGTAACGCTTCAGATCCTTTGACTCCCGACTTACCAACTCCTCGCTCCAGTTGCCGGATCTTCTCCCCGGCATCTTCCAAGTCCGACCGGAGACGATCGATCACCGAATTCTTTTCTCCCGCAACCTCCCAAGCTAATTTCCTAAGGCGAGCAATCTCAGCATCTTTAGCTTCAAAGATTTCCCGAAGCCTCGGAAACTTCATTGCTCAACCTATTGAGCCTAGAGACTGCTTCCACTTGGTTGTGGAAGTTACCAAAAGACTGTCACATCCTCCCAGCCGGTACCCTAACCGGCATACCCGAGAGTGTGATCCACAGCCCGAAGATCAGGTATCGAGTAATCAACCTCCCACATAGACAATAACATAATCATGAACAATAATAATCGATGTGCGAAAGATAAACCATAGATCCAAATAAGGAAAGAATGAATCATATATAAATTAGAGTACTAAATAAAATCAGAGTGTCTAAATCGGATAAGTAAAGTGAGGCGAAATCCCACTCTACAACCAGCGGAAAAGTAGTTCTAAAAGAGAAGAAACAGGATAGAATCTAATCCCAATAGCAGGTACAATAGGTAACTAAATTGTTCTCAATCTTATAGACAATATCCCTATAAGTATAAATCTCATATATGGCACAAGGGCGCTTCCACTCTATGGTTGGACTAAGCATCGTACGGAGCATAACCACTCGTGGGATCTTCATGTAATTGTCGTAACCGCAATCACCTTCCTGGAGATATGCCTCTTCTCCTTGCGCTTCTTCATACGAGCAAATCATGATATTCGGAACCCGTAGAATAGTCTAACAAACATTGTACAAAAGGGAATGAGTTTCAAAGAAACTCAAGAAGGCGCTTAAATCCATAATAACATAAATGGCAGGATTACAAAACAAACATAAATGCAATATGGTATGAGACAAACAATGAATGTATGAATCTAACTCTATATATGCTGGTCTCTATTGGCAGACATGCTTTAAGTCATAGCATCGTACTTCTTTAGGAAAGTCTCATTCACTCATCATCAGTTGGTAATGGGTCCGGCATCCCTCGGGACATTCCATGGCTGGGGGTATAGGTCACCACTCTCTCACATCACCATTGGTCTAAGTACCGGCGCATGTCGGGTTAAGCCTAGCCAAATGCAAGTCTTCTACTTAGTTACATCAAGTCGGATCCAGATACGTCCATTCCTCGTCCCCGACGATCCTTTCCGGTATCCTTCACACTAGAGTCCTCATAGTCCCCGACTACGGACTCATCAACCCTATTGGTTATCCACATATGGTAAATGGGAAGCTCTCACGTCCCCTCACGGGTTGGTTACCGGTCTTGAGCGCCCGTGAGCCCAAGTCTATCCATATGCAACCCTACCAATAAATGGCCCCCACAATGTGATTCCCGTCCTCTCACGGGTTGGTTACCGGTCTTGAGCGCCCATGAATCCCTATTGCTACCACGGGTCATTCGGTCTCAATACCCCTCCGATTAGGGTCTCGACATAATGGGACATCCTAGCCAAACACTACTAGACAATCCTAAATATGTCATCCAACAGTTTAGGAAGGTGTCCAGAGGGCATCTCCGGAAACATCCCATAATATTCCCGTAGTAGTCCAAGGAGAGAAGTGTCAAAAGGACACCTCTCCTTTCCAAACCATACTTAAGCATACACAAGCATCAATTCATAACATCACATATATGGTAACTTCATATATGGAAAGAAATCAATAATTACAATCAACTTGTATATAACTGGTAAGTAAATCATACATGAGTCAATTCAATATAAATAAGTAATGCTACTGATATCAAGATAGTACCACAGTAGTATAACATTATAAGAATCTAATTAAAGAAATAAATTAACAAGATTCAAATATAGAAACTAAGATATGCAATTTATGTTGTTAAAGAAGTAACCATCCTTACCTTTTATAACTTGCAAAGGAATCCTAAGAAATCAAGTAAGATCATGACAAACTTGAGAAGAAGGTCCTAAACAAGTGTATACAACATATTAGGAAAGATCCCTAACAGAAAAGATATCAAAACATCCAAAACAGACCAAATCTAGAGTTGCTGTACTCATTGGTCAATTGGATTGGTCTATTGCCCATCGACAAATCAGTCGACCAATGAAGACAAGTGGCCTACAAAATCAGAGTTTTAAGAAATAAGATCCGAATTTGGTGGTTCAAAAGGGTACTAAACAAGGGGTAAACTACATTAGTAGTATCCTAACATATAGAGGACCTCAAAACACTAATCGAATCAAGTCTTCAAGTTACAAATTAGGAAACAAAAAGTTACCATAATTAGATCAATCATGGTTCTTGAAGAATTCAAGATAGAAATCAAAGACAAGAACAATAGGAGAATGAATCATTGATTCAGATAAAGATATCATGGAAGGCATACTTAGATCTTCAAGAAAATAGACATAAGAGCATAAATCTAAATAAGGAAACAAAACCTACCATAGATGTAATTGTCATGATTCATGAAGAAAGCATGGTATGGTAGAAGAGAAACAACTAGAGATTGATAGATCATGGATCATGTAAAGAAAACACAGCAATTGACTACTAACATGATCAATATAGTAGATCTAAGAAGATCAGAATTTAAATCAAAAGATGAACAAAGACAAGATCATGATTTGATCATGATTCCTTCAAAAGCTTGCAATGATCATGGTTAAGATCATTGCATTAGCCATTAATCCTTAGGAAGATCATGAGAGACAAGTCCAGAGATGTTTGCAACAGAGAATGCAACATCTCCTCTACTGTCTCAACTCAAAAAGGAAAGAAAAACAGAGATGGAGAAGAAGAAGAGAGTGTAGACATACCTTTGATGCAAGAGGAAGAGTTTTGACGAAGATCCGTCAAGATAAACACCAAGGATGCAAGGGTGATGACTTGCAGAGGTCTTTGGTTCTTTCCAAAGAGTTTGGAGGCAAAAAATACAAAGTAGACTCGAGATTGGACTTAAATAGAGCAAGCAAGACCTAATTACCAAAGACAGAACCCATTGGTCGAGTGGATTGGTCGATTGGTCCAATCGACCAATCGATCGACCAATCGGTTCAAAGCAACTCCTAAACATGGAATTGAAGGCCCAGATTAAATCCAATCCTAAAGGGGTTTTGCACACATATCAAGTGACTTACCTAATAGGTAGAAATGCCTTCAAACCATGATAGAGAGCACTCCAAGTCCATCAACTAATCCGATCTTCATCAAGATTCAGTTTCCATAAATAGAACCTCATCATCAACTCTCATGGATTCAAAGCCGGACACCAAGTCCTCCACCGGGATGGCCCAAAGCTGACTTCTTACTTTACTTCGGGTCACCGGACCTACAAATAACAAAGTTTCCGGGTCAAGGTTAGGGCTGGGTTTCACAAAGACTCCTGCAAACAACTTTCGAGTTAAAAAGGAGCAGAAGAGTAACATTCAGAATCAAAAGATAATGAAGAAAGACTTACATCACCATTGACTTCATAAAGACCTCGTCTGGAAGTTTGGAAAGAACCGTGCTCTCGAAGTCATTCGAGCAGCAATACACCATTCCAATGCTTTGTCAAACTCGTTTGACACTAATTCAGCGAAGGATGAGAAGGATAAGCTACATCAAGAGAAGGATGAGCTTCATCATTAGCCAACCGACGACGCTTCCTAGTGGCAAAATCCTTCGGCTCCGAACGAGAGGTGGAGGATGCCAAACAAGCTCTAGAGTTGGAAATAGAAGCAGCACCTGCTGGGACCGCACCTTAATCGGATGCCAACATAGTTGCCTCGGATGTCCAAAGGGTCTCCTTCGGGGATGCACGAACAGTCTTTGCAACAGGGGCATCGTAGCGCCATCAACAACGGAGTGATCAAGATCTTCCTGGGAAGACCGAACGATCACTTCAGGCAGAAGAGACGTAGGGGTGACATCGGTAGAAGCCGTGGGAATCGACTTGAAGATTCACCAACAGCGATCGCCTTACGTTTAGAGGATTCACCAGATGAAACCACCCCACTTGGCCCCAACCGCCGATGGAATGATTTTCTTACAAGATTTCGCTCCGATAAAGTTCGGGTCGATTCTGGAGCCACTTGTGTACACGTAAAGAGTTGTATCAGGACAATCAACAACAACACAAAAAACAAAAAGGGGAAGAAAAACCCTAGTTCTTTGTCGATATGAATTACTCGGAATACCCATTAAATAAACCCCAAGTATTACTACTGTGCAGTTCTTGAGGGGGAAAGGGGAAGAGATGGGTGATAGCAAAAAGCTCACTTGTTCGAGAAGCTGATAGAGTTATTGTTGGAGTACGAGGAATACGGAAGCAAGCGGGAGAACGGAATGTCGCTTTTGCAAATCTAACTTGCAGATAGTAGGATAGATGGAGAGTACCCATGAAGGCTTTAAATAGCCTCGGTATTGAGATGACGGTTGAGAGCTAAAGGCAACCGATGGCCCAGATCGAAAAGACGCTTCGAAATCTACAACAAGCGAGATCAACGGTCAAAAGGAGGCCACGTAGAAACGAGCACTTGATGTGAGAATACCTCCAACCGTCGCACCGCCATTGTGATAATGGATGTATTACCAATTTATTGGAAACAATGAATGGTATACCAAAGTAAGAAAATGTTTGGACTTCGCAGGTACCGGAAGGGAAATGTGTGGACTTTGCAATAAATAAAGGAGTGGAGAAGATTAAGGCATCTTTCCGTAACATCTCTTCATAATATCTATACAAGATTATCATTCGTCGAGGAATGTGAAGTTAAGTGATAAGTTTCATCATTTATATTTGATATTCAAGACAAGCTTTCGATTGGAGACGAGGAAATAGTAAGGCCAACATGGAAGAAGTATCTATTTATTAACAAGGAGGTCAATCTTTACTATAAAAAAAAAAAAGATAACTCCCTAAGCCTCTTCCTCATTGTTGCCCGAAGAGCCCCGTACAGGAGAACTTTTCTCGGGATCCCGAGAAGAGCCTTCCTTAGGATGGTCATTGTCGAGTACTCTTCAGCAGCGGCTTGTGACTTTTCCTCTTGAAGTGGCGGTTCATCAACAAGATATTCTTCATATTTTGGGTCAACTGGAAAAGGATCATCTTCTTCCCGAGCCCGGTCGGGGAGATCCATGTCTAACTTCCCGAAGACCTCTTTGTGGCACACCTCACGAAAGGGAGCTGTATCGAAGGAAGGGTTGGATTCAAGAATCCTTTCCCAGACGTCATTTTGCCCCAAACGGTAGGCTTGGATGTTGAAAGCACCCAGCAGTTTGGAGAAAGGTACGTTGTTCAGGTACTTCCGAACACAATCCTTTTGAAGCTCGGCTTGATATGCTCGGGCTTGCTTGGGAATCGCCAACTTCAACTATTCTTCGTTTTCTATACATTTAAATTCAAGTCGTCAGCAAACAACGTGGCATCTGTTTTCTGCTTCTTAGCCTCGCGCTCGGCAGCAACAGCGCGAGCCGTTGAAGAGTCAAGGGCCTCCTTTAGGGAGTTCATCTCCTCTTCATGTTTTCTCTGCAGCTCCTTAGCAGCGGCCGTCAGCCGGTCTATCTCAAAATTGGCCTTAGCCAAATTCTCTTCACAGTCTGCAGCAAGGAGCCGTTGCAGCCAACTCGCTCAATGCTTCCATGTGCTGATAAAAGCTCAACACAGCATTCCCGGGAAGGCGAAGGTTATCGAGAGAAGTCATAAGAGATTATGAAAAAACAAACAAGCGGGAAAACCGGTACCTTATGGACTGACTAACAAGGGAGTCCTCGTCCGCAGTTTCAAACTCCCGACGATTAGAAGGTATAAGACTGAGGGAGCTCCATTCTACAGCTTTCTCGGGGTCTTGTGTCACCCTATCGGTCGGCTTCGGGGTCCACCGAGGGGTAAAGACCTCCTCACAATCCTCAGAATTTTTGGATTTTTTATGGCGGGAAGCATCAATCGTATCATGCTTCCTTTTGGTTCAAGCGGAGGAGGAGACATTTAACCTCTCCACCATCAGCTTCTTCCCTTTACCCAAAGCATCAGCCACGGTCCCGATGTTCCTAATACCCCTGTAAGAAGGGTCGGGAGAGGGAACATAAGCCTCTTGGTCAACGGTTAAGACTCTAGGCGACCGTTGCTCACCATGTTACAAAAGCCCTAGCGGCCTTCACTCGCGGTTTCTCGGGGTTCATTCTTGGAGGCACCGCAAATAAGAACAAGAGTCGAATTAAAGACGTATCACTTCAGTAAAATTAAAGGATTATGGTTAGAAGCTCACAATGAGCCAAGCCCCAAGATCTTGAAGGATGGAGTTATACTCCACCTCAAGTCCATGTATCTCTTGATACCATGGAATGGATTTGATCTTCCCGGTGGCCACCTCATCTTCTTTGGATAAGGGAAGGCCCCGATTATTATCGAATAAGAAGTACACCGCTTCCGGACGGTCGGGAAGTTGAGATCTGATGGAGGCGCTCGACAGAAAAAGTATCATTCGCGCCATCTTTTGTGGTTGGAAGGGCAAGTTCCTTTGGCAACAATGCTGCCCCTCCAATCAAGTTCAACCTTATTGCGTTTGGACGGAAAAACCCAGCCGGGAGGATGGGAGATAGAAAGAATATGAAAGTGCACAAAAAGAGAAAGAGATGGCGTAACGCCAAGTTCAAACACAAACCCAAGAAGCCGACGATGAGACGCCAGCTATTGGGAAGGAGCATTCCAGGGCAAATGTCCCAGGTGATTCAGAACGGCTGAGAACAAAGGATTAAAAAAGGGAAAGAGAACCCCGCTTTCCAATGCATCTATGTATAGGGAAAACTCACCCGGAAGGGTTGAATCAACCCTCTCATCGGGATGGGGAGCCCTAACCTGATAAGAGGGAGGAAAATCAAAATCCTAGATTGCCGAAAGAAGGGTTTCCTCCTTGTAAGAAGAGGGAACAGAACCAGGTCCGCCATTAGACTCGGAAGTTTGAGGCTGCCTAGAAGACTCGGCGAGTACCCTAGGAGTCTTGGAAGATCCAGACTCGGGAAGGACAGAAGGAGTTTTGGTTTTTCTTTCTAAAACTTTTTGGGAAACTTCAGCAAATTCGCGCCGGATGACGATTAGGGTTTTGTTATCACTATCCGACCGTTCGGAAGGAAGGGAAGCAAAAGTTTCGTTACCACTACTATTACCGACACTTGGTACCGGAGAAACCCTATTATCTGCCATTACTAGTTTCAGTAAGGTACAAAAAAAGAGATTGGAGACAAGAAGTTTAAAACTTTACAACGGGACCAATAAACTTACCGATTCGGTGAGGCAAAAGCTCGAGAGCAAGAAGGCGCGAAGCGGCACGATGAAGGTTCAAATTCCGGACAAGAAGAATGAAACCTACGAAGACAACGAACCGCTTTTAAAACACCCGCACGAGTGTTCGGGAATCCGAAAGATCGAGATTGATTCAAAGCATCGGCGGTCGAGATTAAAAGACGTTTTGAAAGTTTGAACTCACGAATCCAAAATAGGCGTTCGAAAACCGTCACTTGGGTTACGTAAGCCATGATAGATCGACTGCAAAGAGACGCGTGGCATTGCCCTCACAACGCTCGAGGAAAAGTGACCACCGCATTAAATGTGATATGACATTTAATGGAAAACGCAGAGACTATAGCCCGACGAAGAACCTAGTTAAAAACCAAGCCCTCGGGCTCGACCGAACGCTTGGTCCAGGGGGCTCGTGATATGGAGAAAATACGATCGAACCGGGTTCATACTTGGTTTGACCCTCGACCCCGGTCGAGATAGAGGGAATCGATTCGCTCCCGAGCGAACCGGATCCGAAGATAGCTTGTTGAGGAAGAAAACTAATTCAGCTACAAGCACGCCCTAATCCAACTTATGGATTAGGTTAATTACCCTAATGATGGCAGACACAAATTGACGGCTGTTGCTTATCATTATCAAGGGGATAATCATCACATAACCTAAAGGTTATCTCAGGAGTCCTCTACTAGTCCAAACTAGTAGAGGTCTATCGCTCAACGGATCTAACTGTTAAGATCCAACGACTACCCGAAGAAGGCTCGAGTACATCCAACGAAGGAGACTCGAAGGTACACTCTATATAAACCTCACTTGACTACGAGGTGAAGGACTCAAATTCACATACACACTTGGTAGACGTAACATATCAAAAGCTTACGATCTAGATCACCTTTCCCAGTTCTTCATTACTTAGCTCTGTGCTTCTAGCAGAGCCGTTTGTGATTAAGTTCATCAACCGACTTAGCCTTCGGAGGTGGACTCCCAACCCCCGCGGTCGGGCCACATCCGACGCTTTCGTTTTGCAGGTCATCACGAGGAGATCTAAGGGCTGAGCAGATTTTGGACGCATCGGGGCATAAAGTTTTGTGGGAATTCTTCTTTTATGTTTCACGAAATGATTCAGGCCAGAAAAAATTCATTGTTGAGGGGAAGGTAGTTGTTGCTAAAAACCCATGCTTACATCCTGGTGACGTGCGTGTTTTGCAAGCCATTGATGTTCCGGCATTGCATCATATGGTGGACTCTGTTATTTTCCCACAAAAAGGACAAGGTGAGATACTTTTAGATTATTTATTCCAGTAGTTACCTGTTCTTGTCTTGGATCTTGATATTCTCCTCGAACTAATTTTGGGATCTTAGTTTCACTTATATCAAATAGATTCTTATGAGGATAAAGGTTGTACCATCCATGATGTAACTGTACTTGGGTTTTTCTTTGTCCTTCATCATGGTTGGGCCCCCCACCTATCTCCCTCCCTTCTTATAACTGTTTTTTTTATTAAAACAAGCATACCCGATGCATAAGGCTCCCACCACTATGGGTATGGACCCCGGGAGGGTCATAATGTACAGCATTACCTTGCTTCATGGAGAGGCTTTCCAAATACTCAAACCAGGTGACCAAAATGGAGCAACCTTACCATTGCACCGGAGTCCACCCCCTAATTGTTTTTCTATATAACTGAAATATTTGGGTGTTTTGAATATCATATAGTGGGAGCTCCTAATCAATTGCAATCAAACAGGGGTAAATTATTATTATAATTTTTTTTGATAAATTTTAAAAAAATCATTTTGCTGTTATTATTATTATTATTTTCTAATGCATCCATTCTGTTATTGAATTTCTTTGATGTAAATGCTCTTTATGGATCTCAAGATTTCGTTGACTAGAACTTCTTTTGAATGTTTTCTAAACTTCTGTTGTAGACCACATCTAAATGAATGTTCTGGGAGTGATTTAGATGGAGATGTATATTTTGTAAGTTGGGACCCTGCACTTATTCCAACCTTGGCAAATCGAACTTGTCACATCCCCCAGCCGGGTACCCTAACTGGCATACCCGGAGTGTGATCCACAGCCCCATGAGATCAAGTATCGAGAAAATCATCCTCCCACATATACAATAACATAATCATAAACAGGAAATAATCAAGGTTTAAATATTATAAACAAAGATTCAAATCAAGAAATGAATAAACAATATAATCGAGTGCGGAAAAATGATACCAGATATCCGAAGATATCAAAAGAAGTAGAGAGAGGCGGAAACTCAATCCACAAATACAGCGGAATGTAGTATGTAAGTCTAAAAGGAATTACAAATAAATCAAAGGAAATATGAAAGATAAACTAAACTTAAGAGTCTTCTATCCTATAGATGACATCTTCAAAATAGTGGACTCCATCAATCCAACAGAGATGTTCCAATTCCACGTTGCCTCTAATCGTAGTACGAAATGTGATCGCTGAGGGATCATCGGAGTAATCATGATTGTCGCCAACACCTTGCGTGTAATACGCTTCTTCGGCTTGCGCTTCATTGTCTTGTTCTTCATAGTAGTCGGTGTAACATCCAGCCCAAACCTAGCCTGGACACCCTATTTATTTTGGGATATAAAAAGACTTGTTCAATGTTAGACCTTAAAAGTTGGACTTTAATTTCAATATTATTATCTTTGAAAACCTTAGGAAGCCATGTCGACCTTTCCCTTAGGGTAGATCCGTAATGTCCGGCCTTATCCTAACCTTGGCCCGGCCGGGGACCTATTATGTTTGTAGGTCCGAAGACCCAAATTGGGGGAAAATATACTTGTGGACCCTTTTGGTTGTTGATTTGGTGTCGGAACCCAAGCCCGTGGACATTGACGTTGATGCCCCACACTTGAGGGCATTGTCGGTGTTAGTTTTGAATCTGCGCACCGAAGAGGGGTGAATTAGTTAAAATACCAAATGAACTCCTGTGCTCAATCCGAATATATTTCCTGAAACTAGACTTCTTGATTGACTTGTAGGAGAAAACCTCACTCAATTTGACCTTGTATAGCCCTCCGAATCCTTGTTCGAAGTTGCTGAACTATTTCTGGATTTTCTGCTGAAACCTCACTTAACTGTTTTGGTCAATGGTTTTGGTCGATACCATCAACCAAGGACCATCGACCAAAGTTGCCCAGAATCGAGAAAAAGATGCTTTTTGGATATTCCTTCATCTATTTAAGTGAAACCTCGAACCTAGAACGATATTTCACTCATTTCAACACCTGAGAACGTGGGAAGGCTCCTCTTAGGCTCCTCCTTGGCTTGGGTGATAATCTTCTACAAGAATCCTTGTCTCTCTTCTCCAACTACCATCTTCTAAGGTATGATTCTCTCTCTTGCTCTCTATTCTACTCACTTCCCTTCTTCTTTTACTGATGAGACCATGGCCAAGGTGCTGCAACCTTGCAAACTTGCCATATACTTGCTTCATATGTTGCAGCACCTTGCCATGAACGTCTCTTCCCATTTATACTTGCTTTTCCTTCATTCTTGCTATGCTTCACTTGCATCTTGATCCTTACATATACATTACCATGATTCCTTGCTTAACAACTTGATTTCTTATACTAAACTGAGATGTGGAGTATGATTAGTCTAATCTCTGGCTTGCAAATGATTGTAATCATGTTCCTAACCTATTCCCCAACTAATTCTCTAGCTTCCCTTTCAATTACATCAATTTCTCATGAATGCTAGGATTCTTGTCTTTAGAACATAGGACCTCAATTTGGGGGTTTTTCATTTGGACCATTGGATTGTGATAATACTTGCTAGGTAGTGTTCTTACATTGTTATTAATCATCCCTCCAAGTTTCGGATCGATCCGAACCCCGGAAGACTCATTTCGGACCAAAATCCCCAAAATCCACTATTCCGTCCCAAAGACAATTTTGGTCGATCCTTTTGGTTGATACCATCGACCAAGACCATCGACCAAACTTGTTGCTGACAGCAACCTTTGTCACGCCCTCCCAGCCGGTACCCTATCCGGCATACCCGAGAGTGTGATCCACAGCCCGAAGATCGGTATCGAGTGATCAACCTCCCACATAAACAATAACATAATCATGAACAACCATAACAAGAGTGCGGAAGATAAATCATAGATCCAATAATGAAAGAATGAATCATAAACGAAACGGAATAATAGATATAATCGAGTGTCAAACGGATAAGTAAAGTGAAGCAAAAATCCCACTTTACATCCAAGCGGAAAAGTAGCTCGAAAGAATAAACTAGATAAAAGCTAATCCCAGTAGCAAGTACATTGGGTAACTAAATTATTCTCCACTTTGTAGACGACATCCTTGTAGGTGTAGATCTCATAAATAGCACAAGGACGCTTCCACTCAATGGTCGGACTAAGCATCGTACGGAGCATAACCACCCGTGGAATCTTCGGAGTAATTGTGGTAACCGCAATCACCTTCCCGGAGATATGCCTCTTCGCCTTGCGCTTCTTCATAGGGACCGTCATAGTATTCCGTACCTGCAGGATAGTCTAACAACATTGTACAATAAAGGAATGAGTTTCAAAGAAACTCAGTAAAGCGAGTTAAAATCCATAATAACATAAATGGCAGAATTCCAGAACAAACATAAATGCAATATGATATGAGACAAACAATGAATGAATGATTCTAACTCTATGTATGCTGGTCTCTATTGGCGGACATGCTTTAAGTCATAGCACCGTACTTCTTTAGGAAAGTCCACTCACATCCTCAACCATTTAAGATATCTTGGATTCCCTCCAACCATTTAAGATATCTCGGGCGACCGATTGGTAATGGGTCCTTCATCCCTCGGGACAAACCTTGGCGGGGGTTAAGTCAACACACTCTCTCACAACCATTTGGTATAAGTACTGGGCGCATGTCGGGGGTAATACCTAGCCAAATGCAAGTCTTCTACTTGGTTACATCAAGTCGATCCGGATACTTCCATTCCTCGTCCCCGACGATCCTTTCCGGTATCCTTCACACTAGAGTCCTCATAGTCCCCGACTACGGACTCACCAACCCTATTGATCATCCACATATGGTAAACGGGAAGCTCTCACGTCCTCTCACGGGTTGGTTACCGGTCTTAAGCGCCCGTGAGCCCAAGTCTAACCATATGCAACCCTACCAATAAATGGCCCCCACAATGTGATTCCTGTCCTCTCACGGGTTGGTTACCGGTCTTGAGCGCCCATGAATCCCCATTGCTACCACGGGTCGTTCGGTCTCAATACCCCTCCGATTAGGGTCCGACATAACAGGACATCCTAGCCAAACACTACTAGACAATCCTATATATGTCATCCAACAGTTTAGGAAGGTGTCCGGAGGGCATCTCCGGAAACATCCCATAATATTCCCGTAGTAGTCCAAGGACAGAAATGTCAAAAGGACACCTCTCCTTTCCAAACCATACGTAAGCATACACATGCATCAATTCATATCATCACATATATGGTAACTCCATATATGGAAAGAAATCAATATTTACAATCATTTGTATAACATTGGTAAGTAAATCATACATGAATCAATTCAATATGAATAAGTAATGCTACTGTAATCAAAGTTATGCAACAGTAGAATATCATTGTAAGAATCTAATTTAGGAAACATATTAATGATATTCAAATATAGAAACTAGATTCATGCTATCTATGTAATTAAGGAAATAACCATCCTTACCTTTTATAACTCGCAAAGAATCCTAAGAAATCAAGTAAGATCTTGGCAAACTTGAGAAGAAGGTCCTAAACAAGTATATACAACATATTAGGAAAGATCCCTAACAGAAAATATAGCAAAGCATCCGAAACGGACCAATTCGGAGTTCTTGTACTCATTGGTCGAGTGGATTGGTCGAGTGGTCCAATCGACCAATCAGTCGACCAATGCAGACAGATAACTTAGAAAATCAGAGTTTTGAGATATGAAATCCGAATTTGGTGGTTCAAAAGGGTACTAATCAAGGGGTAGACTACATCAGTAGTATTCTAGCATATAGGGGACCTCAAAACACTAATCAAATCAAGGTATCAAGATCCAAATTAGGAAACAAAAAGTTACCATAAATAAATCAAACATGGATCTTGATGAATTTTGAAATAGAAAACAAGGACAAGAACAATAGGAGGATGGATCATTGCTTTCGGTAATGAAAACATGAAAACATGCATAGGTCTTCATAGAATAAGGCTTAGAAGCATAAATCTAAATAAGGAAATAAAACCTACCATATATGTACTATCATGCATCATGAAGAACACATAGTAAGGTAGAAGAGAACAACTAGAATTCTATAGATTATGGATCATAGAAAGAAAACACAACCATTAACCACTAACATGATCAATGAAAGAAGATCCAAAGAGATCGGAATTCAGATTAGGAAATTAACAGAGATTAAATCATGGTTTGATCATGAATCCTTCAAAAGCTTGCAATGATCATGGTTAAGATCATTGTTCTAGCCTTAAATCCTTAGGATGATCATGAGAACATGTTCGAGAGATGTTTGCAACAGAGGATGCAGCATCTCTTCTACTGTCTCAACTCAAAAAGGAAAGAAAAACAAAGATGTAGGAGAAGAAGAGAGAGTAGACATACCTTTTGATGCAAAAAGAAGAGTTCCGACGAAGATCCGCCAAGAAAACTCCAAGGATGCAAGAGAGATGACTTGCAGAGGTCTTTGGTTCGTTCCAGAGGGTTTGGAGGCAGCAAATACGAAGTGGACTCGAGGTTAGACTTAAATAGAGCAAGAATCAACCTAATTGCCAAAGACAGCACCCATTGGTCGAGTGGATTGGTCGATCGGCCGATCGACCAATCAGTCGACCAATGCGAACAAGCAAGGCCAAAACAGGGAATTGAAGGCCCAGATCAAATCCAAACCTAAAGGGGTTTTGCACACAAGTCAAGTGACTTACCTAGTAGGTAGAAATGCCTTCAAACCAAGATAGAGAGCACTCCAAGTCCATCAACTAATTAGATCTTCATCAGGATTCTGTTTCCATAAATAGAACCTCATCATCAACCTTCATGGATTCAAAGCCGGACACCAAGTCCTCTCTTTGGGATGGCCCAAAGCTGACTTCTTACTTTACTTCGGGTCATCGGACCTACAAATAACAAGGTTTCCGGGTCAAGGTTAGGGCTGGGTTTCACAACCTTGCTCCGTTTTGATCCATTTGACATCCGATCTTCCCGACTTCTTCTCTAACTTATTATTGATGTTTGTTTAGGGTCTTAACAATTCTTTTGGACTAATTCTTGGTATTCTCAATTCATCATCAATTCAACCCAAGGTAAGGATGGTTATCTCCATAAACATATAGATCATCAACTTATGATTTATGTTCTTATTTATGAATAGAATCTCTTGATTTCTTTTAATCGTTATAAGATTGTGATATACGTGTTAGAACAGTAGTATTGAAATCTTTATACTCTTGTCATGTTACATTACTATTCTTGTTTACTTATGTCTATGATGATTCATTTCAATATCATGATTTAACTTGTATTATGAAGATGTATTGGATGCATGAGAAGTGATGAACTTGAATATGTGATTGCCTACGTATAACTTGGGATTGGGGAGTGTCCTATTGACGCTTCTGTCCTTGGGCACCGGAGGGGAATAGTATGGGATGTTCTCCGAAGGTGCCTATCGACTCTTTCCGGGTTATTGGATGACATACATAGGACTTGTCTAGTGGTTTGGCTAGGTTCATCCTTGTCGTATCGGACCCGAATCGGAAGGGCATTGAGACCGAACGACCCGTGGTAGCAAGTGGGGATTTGTGGGCACTCAAGACCGGTAACCAACTCGTGAGAGGTCATAAATCTCATTCTGGGGAACCATTTATTGGTAGGGTTGCAAATGGATAGACTTGGGCTCATGGGCACTCGAAGACCGGTAACCAACCCGTGAGAGGACGTGAGAGCTTCCCGTTTACTATTTGTGGATGACCAATAGGGTTGATGAGTCCGTAATCCGGGATTACGCTGACTCTAGTGAGAAGGATACCGAAAAGGATCGCCGGGGCGAGGAATGGACGTATCTCGGATCCGAGTTGATATGATCTGAGTAGATGACTTGCATTGGGCTAGGCTTTACTTTGTGACATGCGCCAATACTCATACCAAATGGTGATGTGAGAGAGTGGTGACTAAATCCCCAACCATGGTTTTTTGAGGACTTTACCGATATTCCCCGGGCATTCCCAAGATATGGAACGGGAGAGTGACAGACGACCTAGAGAAGTATGGTGCTATGACTTAAAGCATGTCTACCTTAGAGACCAGCATTCATAGAGTTAGAACCATACTTGCATCATGTGTTCCATATCATATTGCATCATGTTATGGCTTGTATCATATGGTTTATATTTTATGGAATGACTACCTTCTTGAGTTCTTTCGAACTCACTCCTTTTTGCAACATATTTTGTTAGACTTTCCTGCAGGTATTACCACCTGTTGATTGTGGCGAGTCAACCCTCTGGAGGCCGAGTTGAAGACTTGTATCATACTGGTGGCGATGAACCAGTTGATAAAGACGAGTAGACCGAGATCGGGACTTGTTTGTAGCGAGTTCAGTTTTATATTTGTGTGTTAGGGATGGGATGTCGCCTCATTCCCTTTTTAACCTTTTATTTGAATTGTCGGGACTATAGCTTAGTTGTTTCACTTGTTATTTGGTGAATCGGTTGTAACCTTTACTTTTAGTCGTCTCATCTTCCGCTATTATTATAGGATGGGTTTCCTCCCTCCTTTTCACACTTGATTGTTTATACTAATGAAATCCTTTCCGCACTCGATGTTATTTGTGAATCCTTCGAGGTACTTTCTCGACTTTTATTATTAAATTATTTGGAAATAAGGAATTGTTCTTGCTTTTGATTATATTATTGTGCTAAGTGACTATGATTGTTCCTAAACTTGATCGGCGGGACAGTAATTCACTCCCCGAGTAATCCAGATAGGGTATCCCCTTGGTGGATTTAGGGTGGGATGTGACAACAAGACCTATAGAATAGTCTAACAAGAGATTGTACAAAAAAAGGAATGAGTTTCGAAGAAACTCGATAAGTTAGTTAATCCATAACAACATAAATAACATGTGGCGAAACATAACAAGATGCAATGCAATATGAAACAGATAATGTATGTATGCATCTAAACTCTATGTATCTTGGTCTCTATTGGCGGACATGCTTTAAGTCATAGCACCATACTTCTTTGGGTAGGTCACGCGTACGGCTCCTGTTAGTAGTGGGTCCGGCATCCCTCGGGACAATCCATGGCTGGGGGTTAAGTCACCTCTCTCTCACATCACCATTTGGTCTAAGTACTTGGCGCATGTCGGGGGTAAAGCCTAGCCCAATGCAAGTCATCTAATCAATTACATCAACTCGAGTCCAGATACCTCCATTCTTCGCCCCGGGTGATCCTTTCCGGTATCCTTTCCACTAGAGTCCTAATAGTCCCGGACTACGGACTCATCAACCCTATTGGTTATCCACATATGGTAAACGGGAAGCTCTCATGTCCTCTCACGGGTTGGTTACCGGTCTTAAGCGCCCATGAGCCCAAGTCTAGCTTATGCAACCCTCCAATAAATGGCCCCCACAATATGATTCCCGTCCTCTCACAAGTTGGTTACCGGTCTTAAGCGCCCGTGAATCACACCTTGCTACCACAGGTCGTTCGATCTCAATACCCTTCCGATTTGGGTCTAATATAACGGGGACATCCTAGCCAAACACTGCTAGACAATCCTTAGGTATAACAACCAATGATTCGGGAAAGCGTCAATGGGCAACCCCGGAAACATCCCATACTATTTCCAATAATGTCCAAGGACAGAAGTGTCAAAAGGACACCTCTCAATCCCAAACCATACCTAGTCAAACACATTCTCAGATCAGTCATGTCATACACAACCAACAATTCATCATATAAAAGAGAATGTAAAAGCATAAGCTAATCGTTAAACAATATAGTAATAAGCAATTCATATAAGCTTAAATAATAAAAAGAAAACATAAGTGAGGTGTTACTGTAGTTACAGTAGTACATCAGAAATATAAAATATAAGAACAAGTAAACAAACTCATAGTTTCATAAGGTAGAAACCAGAGAGTATGCAATCTATGTAATTAAGGAATAATCATGTCCTTACCTTGATTATCGCTGAAGATAATCCAAAGATCAAAGAGAGAGACACCAAACTTGGCAAATAAACCCCTAACAAGTATATATACAACATTAGGAAAGATGCCTAAAAGATCAGAGAGCAAACGAATCAAATCGGGCAAAAAATGAAGTTACGACTCTCCTTTGGTCGAGTGCCTTGGTCTACCGACCCAGTCGACCAAGCGGTTCGACCAACCGAGTCGATCCAAAAATTGACATGGAAACCGATTTGGTCATAACTTCTTCGTTTGAAGTCGGATTGATCCGAAATTCGAAAGGGGAACTTCCTAGGATGTATTAGAATCATATGGGAAGATAAAATCATCAAGTCATGGTGAAACTATGGGTTCTTGATTTGACCCAAGAAACTAGGGTTTCAACATTTATGGTTCACAGGATGAAAGGGAATAATTTGTTTGGTCAAAAACAACAAGAAAATCATTCAATGATCAAGTTTAGATTAACATAAATAGGTTGTGATCACAAGATGAAAGGGAATACTTTCTGAATGTAATGTAAATAGAGAGGCTTGACTGAAGTGCTGAATGGTTGTTGTGGTTACTGATACTTGTATTATTATTTGAATATCAAAATTTCATAGCATATACAAATAATATACCGTATGTATCAAACCGTGGCATGCATCCCCAACAACTTAAAACGCTGAGTTTGTTCCATGCAGCCAAATTATGGTTGTGAACTTACAATTTCAATCCAAAGCATTTACTAGCTTGCCATTGTGAAGGACTTATTGCCATGTTAATGGTTATTTCCAAACTTGGGAAATCCGAGGTATATTATGGGATCAAAGCTGAGGCAGAAATCCTAAGTGTGAGTATCATGAAGATGTCGAAGCCATTCTCAAAGAAACTTTGAATTAACCCCTCTATGGGTAAATCGACCGCAAAATAGGTAATTAGTTGGAATAGAATAAGATTGGTCATCATTATAACATTTCTTTTCTCATTGCTCTCGATACCACTTGTAAGATCAAGCAGAGCCCTCCAAAAATATCACTATTGGGGATTTGAACATGTGACATTTTAGCTTTGATACCACTTGTAAGATCAAGGCTTGCCATTGCTCCAAAAGTTCGGAACGCGTGGATACGGTGCCACTAATTTTCCTTATACCGTAGAATGCAAATACCCTAGTTCGAGCCTAGATTTAGGTGGATTTTGGGCAACCTCAAAGATAGATTTAAAGTAAGATTTTTGGATAAGTGAACCTTAGCACAACCCAGCAAGGTCCTAAAACTCTCCAAAAATCTCCTAGAGATTTGAACACGTGATCTCCTAGCTGTGATACTACTTGTAGGATCAAGCGTTTGCCGTTGCTCCAAAAGTCCGGACATGTAGATACGAATGCCACTAATTTTCCTTATACTATAGCCAACAAGTCCCCCGGTTCGAGCCCGGTGGATCGGGGTGGATCTTAGGCAACCTAAGCACGGGGCGATGTCCCAACAATTCCCCCAGATTCAAAGCAAGATTTTTGGATAACCGAACCTCAAAGACAACCCGACGAGATCTAAACCCTCAAGCACAATACTCAATGGCACACCATGCAGACGAACCACATTATCCACGTAAAGCCTTGCTAGCTTATCCAGTATGAGTGATCTTCATAGGAATGAAGTGGGCTGATTTGGTCAACCTATCAACAATCACCCACACAAGTGTCATTGCCTTTACTTGTCCGAGGCAAGCTAGTCACAAAGTCCATAGAGTTATCCTCCCACTTCCAACTAGGAATAGGAAGAGGTTGAAGTAATTCAGATGGGGGTTGTCGAACGGCTTTCACACGTTGGCAAGTCTCACACTTGGCAACAAAATCATCAACATCAGCCTTCAAACCAATCCACCAAAAATGTTCCTTCAAGCCCTTGTACATCTTGGTGCTTCCGGGTGTATAGTAAAGACCGACTGGTGTGCTTCCTTCAATATTTCTTTCTTAACTTCTTCATTTGCAGGCACGCACAGTCTTCCTCTAAACAATAAAGCACCATCCATGGATATACCAAAGTCGGGGTCCGACTCAGGATTCGAAGAAATCTTCTCAACTTTGATCAAAAGCTCTTGATCGGAACTCTGCAGAGCAACAATCTTATCTCTAAGACCAGATCTTGCCGTCATGGCAGAAAGAATAAAATCAGAATTCTCTGGGACAATTTCCAAATCAAAACTCTCAATAGAAGACCACAATGGTAAACTCAAAGCATTCAAATCCAAAGTCTTCTTCTGGTTCTTCCTACTAAGAGCATCAGCAACAACGTTTGCTTTCCCAGGGTGATACTTGAATATCACAATCATAATCGGAGACTAGTTCCAACCATCTCCTTTGTCTCATGTTCAACTCCTTTTGGGTAAAGAAGTATTTCAAACTCTTATGATCCGTGAAAATGGCAATCTTCTCACCGTAGAGGTAATGTCTCCAAATCTTCAAAGCAAAGACAACAGCGGCAAGTTCTAGATCGTGAGTGGGGTAATTCCGCTCATAATCTTTCAATTGCCGAGAAGCATAGGCTACGACCTTGCCATGTTGCATCAGATACGCAACCCAATCCAATCTTTGACGCATCGGTATAAACTTGTCATACCACCGGAACTATCGGGTATAGTCAAAACCGGGGCACTTGTCAATCTATCTTTCAACTCTTGGAAATTCTTCTCACAAAGCGTCGGACCAAACAAACTTTTCTTCTTTCCTGGTCAACTTAGTCATAGGAGCAGCCAACCGAGAAAAATTCTCAATAAACCTTCAGTAGTAACCCGCCAATCCAAGAAAACTTCTTATTTCCGTTACCGACTTCGGTCTTTCCCAATCAGCCACGACTTGAACCTTTTTAGGATCGACACGAATACCTTTGGCTGAAACCACATGACCAAGGAATACTACTCTCTTAAGCCAGAAATCACACTTGTTGAACTTAGCGAACAACTTCTTTTCTCGCAACCTTTGCAAAGTGAAACTTAGATGACTCGCATGCTCTTCTTCGCTCTTCGAATAGATCAAGATATCATCAATGAAAACAATCACAAACTTATCAAGCACATCGTGAAATACTCGGTTCATGAGGTCCATGAACACCGCAGGAGCATTGGTCAATCCGAAGGGCATGACTCTAAACTCGTAGTGACCATACCGCGTTCGGAAAGCCGTCTTGAAGATATCACTAGACTTCACTTTCAATTGGTGATATCCGGACCTTAAGTCAATCTTTGAGAAGACAATCGCACCCTTCAACTGATCGAAGAGATCATCAATTCTGGGCAGCGGGTATCTATTCTTGATAGTCAGCTTATTCAACTCACGGTAGTCGATGCATAAGCGCATACTACCGTCTTTCTTCTTGACAAACAAGACCGGAGCTCCCCAAGGTGACACACTAGGCTGTACGAAACCTCTATCAATGAGCTCATTCAACTGATTTTGCAACTCTTTCAACTCGTAGGAGCCATCCTATACGGAGCTTTAGATACCGGAGTGGCACCAGGGACGAGATCAATAGAAAACTCGACATCCCCTGTCTGGAGGCACTCCCGATAGATCATCGGGGAAGACATCAACAAAGTCACGAGACAACCCCGACTTCATCGACTCTTTTCTCCACTTTACCCTTGCCTTCAGATGAAGCATCATCCACTAGGGCATAGACTTGCATCAGTGCGGACAGCACCTTCTTACAAACCCTTCTCTTTTCCCCCTGAAATTCTAAGACCGGACTTCCACAAATATGGAACTGAATTTTCTTTGAGGAACAAAGGAACACAGCTTTGTGGGCTGTTAACCAATCAATTCCCAAAATAACATCGAAGTCCTTCATATCAAGAATTACAAAATTGGCTTCCAAGTTCTACTCACCAATCAACACAGGACATTTAGATAACCCCTTATCTAGTTTCACAACAGGACCAGTAGGTGTACTAATCAATAAACAACTAGACAACTTCTCGGGGATTAGGTTAGTCTTCTTGATGAATGCGAGATGACATGAACGAATGAGATGCACCCGTATCAAATAAGACAAATGCGAAATAGAAGCAACTAACAATGTACCTGTAATCACTTCATGGCTTGGATCCCGCTAGCACTTGGAAATACTGAAAACTCTACCGGAGGGAGGAGGCGGGAGCACTCTTCACCACTTGGAGCAGGCTGCTGGACGGGCCGCTTCGGACAGAGCACGAGCGAAATGACCAACTTGCTTGCGGTAGAAGCAAACGGGATTGCTTTGGGTCCAAGCGGGGTGGCTGCAACAGAGGGCTTCCCGAACAAAAGGCCTAGCACTTGCACTTGCTTGGTGGTGGTCGGTTTCCGCCATATCTTGTCTAAAATGGCCGGGCTGCTGAAAACCCGAGTTCGACCTACACTCTTAGGCTGAAAGGTAGGAGTGGGGTAGGGTGTAGGTCTCACAAAACGCCGATCATTACGATCCACCAAGCCGAGAGTTCCTTGGCTGCCGGGGCTTTTGCACACGTGCACTTTCCTTCTCTGGTTTCTTCCAATTTCTTCGAGTTCTGCACCACTTGAGCATAGCTCACTATAGGCTGGACTGTGAGGTAAGCTTTAATGGCGGGGCGCAGTCCTTTGAAGAACTTCTTCGCTTTGGCGAGGTCAACCTTCGAGAGAATCGGAGCAAGGAAATGAAGCTCCTCGAACTTCTGTTGGTACTCCAACACAGACAGAGATCCTTGTGTAAGAACCATGAACTCAGCTTCCTTCGCATCTTTCACCGCCTCGGGAAAGTAATTCATACAAAAAGCCTCTTTGAACAACTCCCAAGTTACAACTCCTGCATGCAAACCTTCCAAAAACAGGCCGAGTGGAGATCCACCATGCATCGGCTTGTTGTTGCAACTTCGTTCAAAGAACGAGAATCTTCGAGCTTCCGAGCATTGCAGATGTCGGAAAGCCTTCTCCAACTCACGAAGCCACTTGTTAGGAAACAAGGGGTCCTTGGTAACTCCGGTGAAAGTAGGTACTTGCATCTTGAGAAAACTCTCCATCAAGCGAGTATGAGGAGTTCCAGCTAAACCTCCCGCACTCGGGACTGCGGCATGAGGATTCACATTAGCACCAGCTCGAGTCTCATTATGCGAGAATCATGAAACCCACCAACATCTGGGTTGAACCGAGCCGCTTGCTGCTGCATCATATTGCCCATAATGTTGGCAATATCTCGGAAACTTCCAACATTCGGGGCACCGGGTATCTCATGGGTACCCCGATCAACATTAGGTATCTCACCACCTCCATGAGGTATTTCACCACCTCCTTGAGGTATTTCACCACCTCCTTGACCACTTGGATTCACCACGCCCACTTCTCGGAGTAACCATTCTCGCAAAACCGAGAACATCAAAATACCGAATTTCGAAGTTTCAACATAAACCACAAGTCCAAATGATTTGAAAACTTAAATCATGCTCAAATATATCCATATAGTCATCAAACAATAATCCATAAGGCAAAAATCACATTTTCCAAAAATTCAACAGCAAATGAGGTCTCTGTGACCATTGGTCGAGTGATTGGTCGACCCGACGCCAATGAGTCGACCAATGCGGCAGAATGCGAAAATTTGCATTATAAGCCTCATTTCCACATTCCAACTTCATTCTATCTTCTTCCAAAGGTGAGAGAGCTCTAGGAAAAGTCTCCAAAGGTTCTCACAAGTGTTCTTGAGGTGTTTTGGTGCTTCAACAACAACACACAATGATCACAAACAAGGTAAATCTCTCATTCTTTCTTCCATTTTCATCTTCTCATGCTTGCATTTCAATCAAAACCATGCTTTGCTTGTATCCAATGCTAGAAATCATGCTTAGGAATGCTTAGAAACATATTCCCTAGGTTTTAAACAAAATGCCATGCATAGACAACAAGTTCTAACATATTGGTGTTCATCTCGCAACGTTTTCATACCGAAATCGTTTTCTTTAGAAAAATTTCGTTTTCTCTCAAACCGCTTGAAATTTTCGCACGAGATCAAATGCTACATGCTCAAGATGATATTGTAGATAGGTCCATAAAATTTGATTAAACCAATTTCAACTTTTCAAAAATCCAATTTTGACCTAAATTGCAAAATCCCCAAATTTCCTTCTTGCTGAATTTTTCGCTTTAATCCAAGTTTTCGATCGATTTTCTTCAAACAAGCTTCATAGACATGAAATTCCAAGTATTGCGCACATGCTAGTATGTTCAAATCAAATTTCCCCCAAATTTGAAATTTTCTGAAAAATTACGAAAATACCCTTTTGGCTCAAATCTTAAGGTAGCACTAACTGGAATTGTCTCTTGTCTCTTTCACGGATACACACTATGCGAGGGGGAGGGCGAGGACAAGGTAGAGGTCGTGGTCGCATTGTAGGGGCACTTAGGGGCAAAGGTCGGGTTCCTTCGGAGCCTAGACGGGAGGTTAGGGAGACCGGACATGTTCGACACACCTCGGGCCGAGTTCTGTACGAGGCCTACTTTAGTTACTACAATATCGAGATGGGACGTCTACTTCACCTACGCCAGCTCGTAGTCTTTAGGATTCGGCGAGAGATTCGACACGTTGCGGTGGACTCATCTCTTCACCGAGGATCTGCCGGTATACCCGGAGCTAGTGAGGTTGTTCTTCAGCAACCTTACCTACACAGAGGAGGCTCGAGGCCAAGGACATCCACTTAGACTTGTCCTAAGGAGCGGGGTCTTCCGGACTCGGATTCGCTTCTCCACCCGAGCACCGGCTGAGATCTTGCGGGTTCCTTACTATCCACAAGCGGTGTGTGTGGATACTGCGGGAGCAGATCCGGACAGCCATCCGATGCCGTACGAGCTTCGTGGAGATATGCTCTACGCTATGGGATAGTCGTCGATGCTTCACTCCGTGGACCAGCGGACGGATGACGAATTCCGCACGGATTATCGGTCGCATAGTCGGCTGAAACATTATGCCGAAGGCCGGACATCACCATCGGGTCACGGTGATGGAGGCCTTAGTCATCTACCGCATCTACATGGGCTTCGAGATCGATCTCTCCTACATCATTCAGCGGGTCATGCTTGGACTTAGTTCTGCGGCCTAGCATGCGGAACCTTTGCTATGGAAGGCTACCGACCTTGATCTTCGGGCATTTCGGGGTGAGTTTCGAGGATACACCGGTGGACACTGGTTCACGGGGATACTCAATCGGGACTCGGACCATTCGTCGATGAGACTGCAGCGATCCGAGAGATCTCCTCGGTCCGGAGGGTGAGGATGATGAGGAATCGGAGGATGAGGATCAGGGAGTCGAGGATGGAGGAGAGGATATCGGTCCCGATAGTGATGATCGGGCCGGAGATGATGCGAGATATGCACGAGGCTGAGCCGGTGCATCATGAGTTTCCTTCATCACACTTCGAGGCGGGTGGCCCTTCACATGCGGTTCCATAGACTTCAGATCTTGGGGCACATATGAGATAGATGACTTCCATGCTAGAGAGGATGGAGGTCGGACGAGAGCAGATGTACGAGAGGATGGAGTCACGACGGGATAGGATAGAGCATCGGGTGACTCAGCTAGCGGAGGAGTTCGGAGCATACGAGAGATCGAGAGAAGATCACCTAGATAGACTGTACCCTAGGATTTTCATTTATGCATTTCAGATTTAATCGTTGTAAAAACTTTTGAAATTAATGAAGTTCATTTTGTTTCACTTAATTATTGTATATTATGCACCTTTCTTTTCTTTGCATTAGTGTCATTTGTTTAAGTATAATTATGGTATGTTATTCGAAATGTTTTGTTATGCTTCATAGGTTAAGTTTCTAATCCAAGTGTTCTATTATTCACTTCTAAGAGTAGAAGAGTCATTTCAGATCAATGACTCGGGAATGTTCAGACATTGTCTTTTGTGGTTAGTATTTCCTCGAACCTTGGGCTCGATACCAATCTGTCACATCCTCCCAGCCGGTACCCTATCGCGCATACCCGAGAGTGTGATCCACAGCCCGAAGATCAGGTATCGAGTAATCAACCTCCCACATAAACAATAACATAATCATGAACAACAATAATAAAAGTGCGGAAGATAAACCATAGATCCAATAAGGAAAGAATGAATCATATATAAATCGAGTACTAGATATAATCGTAGTGTCAAAAACAGATAAGTAAAGTGAGGCAAAATCCCACTCTACAACCAGCGGAAAAGTAGTTCTAAAAGAGAATAAGCAAAACAAAACCTAATCCCAGTAGCAAGTACAATGGGTAACTAAATTATTCTCCACTTTATAGACAACATCCCTATAAGTATAAATCTCATAAACGGCACAAGGGCGCTTCCACTCAATGGTCGGACTAAGCATCGTAAGGAGCATAACCACTCGCGGGATCTTCAGTGTAATTGTTGTAACCGCAATCACCTTCCCCGAAGATATGCCTCTTCGCCTTGCGCTTCTTCATAGGGACCGTCATAATATTCGAGTACTGCTGAGAATAGTCTAACAAACATTGTACAATAAAGGAATGAGTTTCAAAGAAACTCGGTAAAGGCGATTAAATCCATAATAACATAAATGGCGGATTTCGGAACAAACATAAATGCAATATGGTATGAGACAAGCAATGAATGAATGAATCTAACTCTATATATGCTGGTCTCTATTGGCGGACATGCTTTAAGTCATAGCACCGTACTTCTTTAGGAAGGTCTCAATCACTCATCATCGGTTGGTAATGGGTCCGGCATCCCTCGGGACATTCCATGGCTGGGGGTATAGGTCACCACTCTCTCACATCACCATTGGTCTAAGTACCGGCGCATGTCGGGGTAAAGCCTAGCCAAATGCAAGTCTTCTACTTAGTTACATCAAGTCGAGATCCAGATACGTCCATTCCTCGTCCCCGACGATCCTTTCCGGTATCCTTCACACTAGAGTCCTCATAGTCCCTTACTACGGACTCATCAACCCTATTGATCATCCACATATGGTAAACGGGAAGCTCTCACGTCCTCTCACGGGTTGGTTACCGGTCTTGAGCGCCCGTGAGCCCAAGTCTAACCATATGCAACCCTACCAATAAATGGCCCCCACAATGTGATTCCTGTCCTCTCACGGGTTGGTTACCGGTCTTGAGCGCCCATGAATCCCCATTGCTACCACGGGTCGTTCGGTCTCAATACCCCTCCGATTAGGGTCCGACATAACAGGACATCCTAGCCAAACACTACTAGACAATCCTAGATATGTCATCCAACAGTTTAGGAAGGTGTCCATAGGGCATCTCCGGAAACATCCCATAATATTCCCGTAGTAGTCCAAGGACAGAAGTGTCAAAAGGACACCTCTCCTTTCCAAACCATACTTAAGCATACACATGCATCAATTCATATCATCACATATATGGTAACTTCATATATGGAAAGAAATCAATAATTACAATCACCTTGTATATAATTGGTAAGTAAATCATACATGAGTCAATTCAATATGATTAAGTAATGCTACTGATATCAAGATAGTACCACAGTAGTATAACATCATAAGAATCTAATTAAAGAAATAACTTAACAAGATTCTAATATAGAAACTAAGATATGCAATTTATGTTGTTAAAGAAGTAACCATCCTTACCTTTTATAACTCGCAAAGGAATCCTAAGAAATCAAGTAAGATCTTGGCAAACTTGAGAAGAAGGTCCTAAACAAGTATATACAACATATTAGGAAAGATCCCTAACAGAAAAGATACCAAAACATCCAACACAGACCAATTGCGGAGTTGCTGTACTCATTGGTCGAGTGGATTGGTCGTGCAGACGATAGCCTAAAAAAAACAGAGTTTTAAGATATAAAATCCGAATTTGGTGGTTCAAAAAGGTACTAATCAAGGGGTAAACTACATCAGTAGTATCCTAACATAAAGGGGACCTCAAAACACTAATCCAATCAAGCCATCAAGATCCAAATTAGGAAACAAAAAGTTACCATAATTAGATCAACCATGGATCTTGAAGAATTCAAGATAGAAATCAAAGACAAGAACAATAGGAGAATGGATCATTGCTTCAGGTAAAGGTATCATGAAAAGCATACTTAGATCTTCAAGAAAATAGACCTAAGAGCATAAATCTAAATAAGGAAACAAAACCTACCATATATGTAACTATCATGATTCATGAAGAAAACATGGTATGGTAGAAGAGAAACAACTAGAAATTGATAGATCATGGATCATGAAAAGAAAACACAGCAAATGACTACTAACATGATCAATATAGAAGATCCAAGGAGATCAGAATTCAAATCAGAAGTTAAACAAAGACTAGATCATGGTTTGATCATGATTCCTTCAAAAGCTTGCAATGATCATGGTTAAGATCATTGTTCTAGCCATTAATCCTTAGGATGATCATGAGAGACAAGTCCAGAGATGTTTGCAACGAGAGAATGCAGCATCTCCTCTACTGTCTCAATTCAAAAAGGAAAGAAAAAACAGAGATGGAGGAGAAGAAGAGAGTGTAGACATACCTTTGATGCAAAAGGAAGAGTTTTGACGAAGATCCGTCAAGAAAATCACCAAGGATGCAAGGGAGATGACTTGCAGAGGTCTTTGGCTCGTTCCAAAGAGTTTGGAGGCAGCAAATACGAAGTAGACTCGAGATTGGACTTAAATAGAGCAAGCAAAACCTAATTGCCAAAGACAACACTCATTGGTCGAGTGGTCCAGTTGACCAACCAATCATCGACCAATGCGACAAGAATTCCAAAACAGGGAATTGAAGACCCGGATCAAATCCAATCCTAAAGGGGTTTTGCACACATAACAAGTGACTTACCTAATAGGTAGAAATGCCTTCAAACCATGATAGAGAGCACTCCAAGTCCATCAACTAATCCGATCTTCATCAAGATTCAGTTTCCATAAATAGAACTTCATCATCAACTCTCATGGATTCAAAGCCGGACACCAAGTCCTCCACTTGGGATGGCCCAAAGCTGACTTCTTACTTTACTTCGGGTCACCGGACCTACAAATAACAAGGTTTCCGGGTCAAGGTTAGGGCTGGGTTTTACAATGGTACTCGGTCGATTCGACTGTCCGCAATTTGAGCAATTTTGCGGAACATATATGATCGAGCATCGTATGTCCTCGGTGGCATACCCCCGAGTAATGGACGGGTAGAGGTTACTAACCGAACGCTACCGGAAGGAATAAAGAGAAGACTCGAAGGCGACAAAGCTTCTTGGGTCGAAGAACTTCATAATGTCTTGTGGGCCTATAGAACTACGGTTCGAACACCCATAGGAAAAACTCCATTCAGGTTGGCATATGGATCCGAAGCATTGGCACCAGTGGAGATAATGGCGGGGACATTACGGGATCGTGAGTTCGAGGAAAAAGAAAATGAACAAGGATCTGCTTGATAGTCTTGATCTGTTGGACGAAGTTCGGGCAAAGGCAATAGCACGAACTCAACATTATCAAAGAAGGATAGCGTCTCATTATAATACTCGAGTGAAGAATCGTCGGTACTTAGCCGGAGATTTGGTGTTGAGAAACACCTTAGCTTCCGACCCACGTCACCAAAGAAAACTGGACCCTTCCTCGGGAAGGACCTTATATGGTTATAAAACCAGTTGGTTCAAGAGCTTACAGTGCAGAAGAACATCAACACCCGAAAGAGTTGGATCGGTCGTGGAATGCCAGGCATCTCAAAAAGTTTTATCCTTGATGATGATTTCAATTTTGTTCGCGATGTAAACATTTTCAACTCAATCAATGCAATTTTTGGCTTTCAACAAATTATCTTTTGATTGGGGGCATCATACACCACATTCAAGAACAAGATCCAACTATAAGGCATCGGATGAAAATTCGTGTGGGTCCATCAACACTTATGGAATTTTTTCGGATCTTCTTAAGTCGAGGCATCGGATGAAAATCCAAGTGAGTTCCTTTTGCAAGGCGTCGGTTTGAAACCCGAGTAAGTTCTTTCAAGACTTATTGAATTTTCGAATAATCCTTAAGTAAAGGCATCGGTTTAAAACCCGAGTGAGTTCCTTCTCGGACTTATTGTATTTCTCCGGAAATGTTTAAGTAAAGGCATTGTTTCAAACAACTAAGACCTAATTCAACAGCGATTCAAGTGGCTAGCAAAGTTCAAGATGAAGTTAATTTCTTAGTTCTTCAAAAGATCGAAAGAGGCCAGTATCAAAACAATTACAAGAGCTGGATACAATCTTCGGTCAAAAAAAGAAAGTCATCATCGGTGATCTGTTAAGAAGTTATACAAGATCGACACAACTTTGCTAGAACAAACATATGAGTCAACCATTGGTGTGGATAATGCGAAGAATATCCGGATCGGAAGGTGGAGGATCAATCTTATCTTTGGTCCAATCGGGAGGAGGAATACCCGAAGTCGGTAAATACTTCGGGATGGCAAACAACACCGTGGGGAGTCGTATCCGATATGGAGAGTTTATGATCGGACCGGGTTCATACCTGGTCCGACCCTCGACCCCGGTCGAGACGGAGAAAAACCGAATCGCTCCCGAGCGAACCGGATCCAAAAGATGGCTTGCTGAAGAAGAAAGATTATTCGGCTGCAAGCGTGCCTAATCTTACTTATGGATTAGGGTAATCACCCCGATGACAAGAGACTCAAACCGACGGCTGCGGATAATCATCATCAAAGGGATAACTATCGCATAACCTAACGGTTATCTCGGGAGTCCTCTACTAGCCCAAACTAGTAGAAGTCTATCGCTCAACGGATCTTATTGATAAGATCCAACGGCTACCCGAAGAAGGCTCGAGTGCATCCAACGAAGGAGATTCGAAGGTACACTCTATATAAACCTCACTACCATACAAGGTGAGGGACGGATCAATCGATCAAAAAGAATACTATCTCGAGACTCGGGTTCGGATACATACCGATAGTTCCAAACTATCGCCGCGTTCGCTATCTAGATCACCTTTCTCGTTTCTTCATTCATTAGCTCTGTGCTTCTAGCAGAGCCGTTTGTGATTAAGTTCATCAACCGACTTAGCCTTCGGAGGTGGACTCCCGACCCCAGCCGGTCGGGCCACATCTGACGCTTTCGTTTTGCAGGACATCACGTGGAGATCCAAGGGCTGAGCAGATTTTGGACGCATCATTTGGCGCCGTCCGTGGGAAAGACTTGAAAAAGCCATGGTGACTAGATCAGCAGCCGCAGCAGCAGCGCACAATGCAATTCCGGTGTTCGGATACCCGGGGTGAATAATCCAGATATTCCCCGGAAAGCCAAAATCCTATCGAAGTGGATGATGGCCAGGGAGGACGTAATCCTCCTCCCGATACAATCCAAGATCAATTGGATCAGGTAAAGATTCAACTCTTGGAGGTGAGCCAAGCACTCCGCGTGCTCACCAGACGAGTGGTTTTACCACAAGAACCTAATCAACACGATTCAGGGAGACGTGCATTGCCACGTGACCAAAGAATGGCTGAAGACCGGAATGTTGATCAGAATTTCCGTGAAGGAGACCGAGGATTTCGTAGGATTGATGATCAACCAAGGCGAGGCGATCGGTTCGACAGACCGCAAGAGAGTACAACTGATTCAAATACAAGGTTGGATACGGGGGTAAGAACTCACTCACCCACCGTCGAATAACCGTTCGTGATGATCGAGCGAGTTCGTGACGAGAGAAACGTTCGTGAAGGACGGGCTGTTCGTGATGATCGAGTAGCACGTGATGATCGTGTTAATCGAGGTCGTGATCGTATTGCTGAAGATCACCCGACCCAGATTGGTCGTGAATTGGCCAACATCAATGAGAAAGAGCAATTGGCTAAGGGAAGAATAATCGAGGATATTTACTCGGTCATTCGGAAGACTCCTTTTGCTGAGCCAATTGCGGGATATCGGTTTCCCCATAACTTCCGTTTGCCTACCTTCTCAACATTCGATGGCTCCGGAGATCCAACAGCTCACATCGGCTATTAACAACGAGACCATGGCGTTTCGTGTAATTCGATGAAATTTTATGCGGGTTTTCGGTTCATCTCTAATCGGAGCGGCACAAAAGTGGTTTTCTAACCTCCCCTCGGGAAGGATCGTAAACTTTGATGAATTGGCGCGCCAATTCATAGGGCGATTCCAGTGGGATACGAGTCAAGAAAATGGAAGAAACCTTGTTTACTTGTCAAACAAGGAAAGAACGAATCGATCGAGAGTTTCGAAAAGATTCAACAAAGTGACGATGGAGATAGAAAACTTGGATGAACAGGTAGCCGTAACCGCTCTATTCACAGGACTCACAAATCGGAAACTCCTGGAGTTATTACTACAGGATATACCCACGACTTATGCTTTGAGTTGGTACAGAGATGCCGTGAAGCGGCTGAAGTCATGGAGGTTCTAGATGCGCGCCAAGGAGATAATAAAGTCTCCAATAAGGAACAAAAGGCTCTGACGAAGCGAAGCAGAAGCCAAAGAAGAATGTTCGTGATCGGGTTGGAAGATCCCAACCTTGGCGCCAAAGATCCCCCGGTAGAAGTGAGTACACTCCATTGAATGCTCCTCGGGCTGATATTTTGAATATCCTCAAAAGAAAAAATATTTTGAAGTGGCCGCCTAAAATTCTTTTGAAACCCGGGAGAGCAGCAGGGATCGGGAAAAGTATTGCCGATTCCACAAGGATTATGGTCATTATACTAATGACTGTCGTCATCCGAAGGCAGATATTGAGAGATTGATATCTAAGGGACATCTGATCCAATTTTGTTAGCAGGAGAAGGGAGGAGCCAAGTGGGCCACGTGCGGCTGCCCCTAAAAGGAATCGTTCGGTTAGTTCAGAACGATCGAGGGAGGCCCCAAAGTCCAAAAAAGGCAAGGAGGTGATTGAAGGCTGCTACTCGGTCACCGATCCTTACCATCTTCGGGGGTCCAGAGCCCGAATCATTCCGGAGTTTAAAAACCAAATCCAAATTTGTTGGAGCCGGAGAGGCGCGAAGCGGAAGAAGCTGAATGGTGAAGATTCTATCACCTTTAGCGAAGAAGATGAAAGAGATGTTTGTTTACCTCATGATGATGCTATAGTCATCAAGGTAGAGATTGCACGGCGGGAAGTGCATAGAGTTTTGATTGATACGGTGGTCTGCAGCTGACCTAATTTCTTACGAAGTGTATCAAAAATTGAAGGTGGATCAAGACTTGATGAAACCTTCATCTACACACCTATATGGCTTTGCGGGGTCATCTGCGGTAGCGGAAGGATCGGTTCAGTTGGATCTTTCCATTGGAAGTTTTCCTAAAGAAACAACTGTCCGAATCAATTTTCCGGTGGTTCGAGAACTACCAGCCTATAATATGATTCTCGGGCGACCATCTTTATCCAAGATAGGTGCTATTGTTTCGACAAAGCACCTGAAGATAAAATTCCCGACTGATATGGGAATCGGTCAAGTCTCCTCGACCCGAGAAGATCTCTCGGCGGTGTTATGTTGCCTATTTAAAAGACAAGGAGGGTCCGAGGAAGGTTACTGCCCTCCCCATAGAAGTTCGAGATGATCGGGAAGAGACAGAGATGCAAAGGCCCGAACCAGGTGGAGAAACCGGAGCAAATCCAGGCTGTGTACCGAGGATGCGAAAAGATTACTTATGTTGGGTCTAAACAGATGGAAGAGTTTAAAGATGAGTTGAAGTTATTTCTTCAACGAGAATAAGGATGTATTCGCATGGTCTGCTGAGGACATGCCGGGGATCGATCGGGCCATTGCAGAGCACAAACTCTGGATAGACCCTAAGACGAAACCAGTGATACAAAAAGAAGAAATTTCTCTATTGAAAAGTATGAAGCCGTTCGGAATGAAGTTGAAAAACTTAAGAATTCTGGTTTCATAGAACCAATCGAGTGCCCAACTTGGTTGGCCAACGTGGTGATGGTGAAAAAGGCGAATGGGAAGTGGAGGATGTGTACAGATTACACGGATCTAAACAAGGCTTGCCCAAAAGATTGCTACCCGTTGCCTCGGATTGACCTCTTGATAGATGCTATCAGCAGGATATGAAACTTTAAGTTTCATGGATGCCTACTCGAGGGTATAATCGGATCCTTATGAATAAGGAGGATGAGAAGTATACGGCTTTCATGACTGATCGTGAAAGCTATTATTACAAGGTCATGCCTTTTGGCCCGAAGAATGCAGGAGCAACATATCGAGAGGGCCGTCAACAAGATTTTCAAAGAGCTGATAGGAAAGAATGTTGAAGCATATGTTGACGACATGCTGGTGAAAAGCTTTACAAAAGCAAATCACATTGCAGATTTGACTGAGGTTTTCTCGGTACTAAGGAAACATCAAATGAAGTTGAACCCCGAAAAATGTGCCTTTGGAGTCTCCTCGGGCAAATTCTTGGGTTTTATGGTATCACGAGAGGGGAATTGAGGCAAATCCTGCCAAAATACAAGCTCGATTGATATGGAGGCTCCCAAAACCGTTCGGGATGTACAATGTTTGACAGGGGAGAGTTGCTGCCTTAAATCGATTTATCTCCAAGTGTGGAGAAAAATGTTTGCCTTTCTTCAAGGCACTTAAAGACTCGAAGGGCGTAAGGAAGCAAAGTGGACTGAAGAGTGCCGAGAAAGCTTTCGAGGAATTAAAAGAAGCACTTGGACAACCACCGATCCTGTCCGGGCCGGAGAAGGGGGAAATATTACAGCTATATCTAGCGACATCCCTTTCCGGTCAGTGAGATAAGAAACAAGTGGCCGATTTACTATGTAAGCCACGTGTTGCTAGATGCGGAAATGAGTCATCGTTAAGAGATTCGAAGGCTTGACGGTCGGCTAGCATCAAACAAAGTGAGCTCCACTCAAAAGCCTTCTCAAGTTCTTGAGTGACCCGATCCGACGTTTTCAAAGTCCATTGAGGAACGAAGATCTCCTCCAATCCTTGATTCTTTCATCGCTTTTTTGAGGAAGCGTCGTCGGTTGGGTTGTGCCTTCTTTTGATTCGAACAAGAGGAGGGACAACTTCTTCTTCCTCGATCGGTTTCTTTCCTTTTCCCGAGCCATCACCTGTAGATCTCAATATTCTTATACCTTTGGTGGTAGGCTTTGGAGAGGGGGGAGGGAGCTTTTTCGGCCTTCTCGAATCTTCGGATGAGGCGACAATTTTTCTGCAGCACCAATCGCCTTGATCGCGTTGGCCCGAACAGATCCGGATTGTATTTTGGAGGCACTGCAACGAAAGCCGGAGTTAGAGAACTCGATGAAGCCATATTATGATCAAGAGTAGCACAAATTAAGAAGCTCACAAGGGGCCAGCCCCCAATATTGAAGGATAGTTGTATATTCCATCTCCAAACCGTGAATCTCTTGGTACCACTTGATTGACTTGATCTTTTTGACAGCAGCTTGTTCAAGCATAGGTCAATGGGAGAACATGGTTAGCGCTCGGGAAATTGAGATCTAATTGGGGCGCTCGATAGAAAAGTATCGGTTATTCCACCCTTTGTGGTTAGAAGGACAAGTACCCTTGGCTAAGATACTACCCGACCATCCAAGGTCGGTCTTGTTACGCTTGGAAAGAAAAACCCAACGTGGAGGGTTGGATTGAGACAAGGCATGGAAATGTACAAACAAAGGAAGAGAGGGTTTGATGCTAAGTTCGAAGCATAAACCAAGAAAGCCAATGATGTAACGCCAGCTGTTGGGGAGGAGCATTCCAGGGACAAATGTCCCGGTGATTCAAGACTACGAGAAAACAAAGGATTGAAAAACGGAAAACGAACCCCACTCTCCAAAGTATCCAATTACAATGAAAATTCGTTGGGAGGATTTGAATTAGCCCTCTCATCGGGATTAGAGATTAAAGAAAACAGGAAGAAGGAAAAGAAAAGTGTTTGGATGCCGAAACCAGTTTGGCTTCGGTATAGCTAGAAACAAAAAAGCTTGGACCTTGTTTAGGTCTTTTGGATTGTCGGGGGCCTTGGCGGTCGATTTTGAAGTTTTAGACGACCTGGAGTAGGGGGGGCAGGGTTGGAACCTCGGATTTGTTCTCTTGGTTCACTTCTTCAAGCCATCTTTCGGTTATTTTCAGCTCCTCATTGCCAAACTGTTCCACGGAGACGAAGCGATATCCTCGTCACTTTGGAATTGCCTTGACTAGCATTACGTTCGGAAGAACCCTCGTAAGAGGCTCTCTGCTTCCCATTGCAAGGAAAGTCCGACTTTGGTTTTTAAATCAAAAGAAAATGAGTGTACGAAAACGAAAGGAGAAACTAAAGTAAGTAAAGAAGGTAAGAAAGAGTCAATGAACTTACTTGTTCACCGGAGAAGAAGAAAGCTCGAGGAACAGGAAGTCCGGAAAACCGCAGAGTAGACAACGACGAGTTTCAAATTGCGAGAAAAGAAAATGAAATTCAAAAAGAGCAAATGGATTTTAAGTAAACAAATCAGCGAGTACGTGTAGGATAAGGATCAATCCAAATCAACGATCGTGATTGGGAGATGTTTCGAAAGATTGTAAATGGAATAAAATCAGAATTGACGTTTAGAAAAAACCGTCGTTTCTAGTTGAGAACAATGATGATTACGGCTGTAGCGAGATACATGACGGCCCCCGCGTGAAGGATGAAGACGTTGAGTAACTCGAGGAAAATGATGACACAACAACAATAAATGCTAGTTGACATTCAAGCGAGTGAGAAATCGTTCGGATTCTTCGTCGGATATTCATGTTCGGTTTAAACCAAACCAAGCCCCGGGTGTTCCCAAACACAACACTTGGTCTCGGGGCTCATGATATGGGAAAATTATGATGAAACGGGGTCCACCCTCGATTCAACCCTTGAATCATGATGAACCCGACCATTTCAGGTTCGAATGAACCGGGTTTAAGGGTAGCGTGCTAAGGAAGAAACCTTGCATGTTCGGGAGACAAGCACGCGCCCGGAAACTCGGAGTATCCAATCCACCCGGGGCGGTTATTAGCTCTCGTGGAAGTGGACGATTGTGCGGGTTGGAGTAACTACCACAATCGGGTCTAATCGTAAAGATCCAACGGCTATCAAGAGAAGGCTCGAATGAGTTCAAAGGACGAGATTAGAAGGTAAAAACTATATAATTCCCAACCTACGTACAAAGAAGGTAACTGAATCGTATTCCCATTATTCGTATTCAAACCATTGCTCTGCAATTAGCCGAGCCTTTGTGATCAGTTCCTTAACCGACTTAGCCTTTTTGGAGGTGGCCTCCCGACCCCCGCCGTCGGGCCACATGTGACAATTGTTTTGCGGGGTCATCTTTCGGTGATCTAAGGGATGAGATGAGAAGATTTGGGACGCATCACCGTGAGATGTAAGTGTAATGAAATGGTGGGATGTATAAATGCAAATATGCTCCTATGAATCTAACCATACTAGTCTCTATGGGTAGATACCCATTAAGATGTAATCACTAGCATCCTTTGGGAAGTGAATCACTCGGACCCCTCATGACACTCAAGCACTTTTTGTTGGGCATCATGATGGAAGTATAGGGATGACAATCCATTTCCATGACCATGGCTGGGGTTTAGGGCCACATTCTCTAACCACGTCCATTGGTATGAGAACTAGCGCATGTCAAGTGTCACACCCCACCCAACAGGATCCAGTCATACTCGAATACCCATGGGGGTGATACACCACAAGACCTAGGTTCAAGTGACAATTCTATACAACATATGATATAAGATAATTAAAATAACAAGAATAAATCAAGTTCAAGTATAAAGTTATTAAATATGAATAATAGTTACAATCCTCCAAGACTTCAAATCAAAAATCCGCATCGAGTTTTGAAAAGAAAAGAGGATATCAATTTAAAGCAATTTATGTCACACACAAGCATATCACGATAGACATCAATTTAAAGCAATTTATATCACCAATAGAATAAAATAGCAATACTTAATAATACAAAGCATGGTTAGTCATTCCTCACCTTTCAATTTGAACCCGTTCTCCAAAGTCCCAAATTTCGCACTCACGAGTCGGTGATTATAATCAAATAAACCTAATCATGTAAGAAAATTAATAGACATTAATTAGAAGTCAAATAGGTTTTAAAAGGTGTCCCAAAATCATCCCACAAAAACCAATTCGAAGTCGAATCAAAACTAGGTCCTAAAGGTATCTTCAATTTGACCCAATTCGTTATAAATCAAAAAGCCCCAAGTTTTGCTCTCACGGGTGCCCGCGAGCATGTCCCGAGAGCCAAAGCGCGAAATCGTTTGCAACGATTCGCACAAACTACTCACAAACTAGAGGGAAGCATAAATACAACTATTTATGAGCATTTAATATACCTAACATTCTTCAACTACCGAAATGTCACATTTATTGTGATGAAACCCCACATACCTATATTTAAAGAAGTGGGTTTGAAGGATTCTTACCTTTTTCAACGTTCTCGCAACGATCCGGGTCACAAAGGTGGAGGAAATCTATTCTTATCCTTGATTTGTCCTCTTCCCCACTCTTGTATTGTATTAGAAAATATGTTTAGAGATGAGTTGAAAAATAAAATAGGGTTTTTAAACCCGAATTCTCGATTATGCCCCGTCACTGGGGAGGGGGAGTTGGGTTAGGGTGGTCGACCACCCAACTGGTCCACTCAACCAGTCCATGTTTGGACCCCCATCCGAGGTCCGATTCCGGTGATTCATACCTAAAAGGATATCATGCTTCATAGCACTTGGATGTTGATTTGATGAGATGGAAGGTGGGCCATGTGAAGAGCTTCCTTTGTCAACAAGAGTATTTAATGCCTCTTGGAACCTTCAATGCTAGGCTCAATACTTTGTCAGTCCATTTAATGTTGAGAAGTCATAAGAAGGCGCGAGAAGAGGCAAATCCAAGAAGTGCCAAGTCCGAGAAGTGGCAAGTTCGAGAAGTGCCGGATGATCCTCTTAAGACCTAGCCCAATACAAATACAAAATACAAAACCAAAGATTAGTTCGAAAAGATTAGTCCGAACTATGAAACTATGGTTTCCCAATTTCTGAAGAATGAGGTTTCTCTTTCTAAAATTAAGAAAAGAAGCACATAGGACATTTGGATGCAGTGTATTAAGAATGCGAACATAGGCTTGATCCCAATTTCTGAAGAATGAGGTTTCTCTTTCTAAAATTAAGAAAAGAAGCACATAGGACATTTGGATG